>NW_024412654.1:705251-709897 GCF_014898765.1 Herpailurus yagouaroundi | reverse complement strand
TTTTGTCACGGGTGTGAGCCAGATGTCACATTTCGTCAGGTCTGTGCAGACATCGGGTCCCCCCCCAGGCCGCAGGGACACCCTGCTTCTGCTTCGTCTGGATCCCGAGCACGTGGCAGGGGGCCTCTGAGGGGCTGAGGGCCCCGTCACACGTGGGTCTGACCTTGACTCAGATCACACGGGGCGCTGGACTGTCCACCCATACCTTCCACGTCTGCCATACCCTCCCCACATACTATCACTCATGCTCTCTACACGCCTCACCTCACACAGTCCGTTCCCTCAGGTCCCAACACCGTGCCCTGCACTTCAGAGCTCTGCCCCCTACGGTCCAGCCTGATCCCACCATGCGCCCATCCCCCAGCGGCCACCCTTCATGGAGCCGCACAGCACTTGCTCTACAAGCCCCTCCGCGAGCCGACCGATGTCCCTCTCTGGCCACAGCGCGCCCCCCCCCCCCCCACCCCCAGAGCGCCTGGAAGGACACAGCCTGTGAAACCCTTAAGCAGCCCAGGCCACCCACGTAAACTGTGAGGGTACACAACCCCCTGGGGCCCCCAGGGCCATTCCAAAACCGCTCTTGCTGGAGCAGCAGGCAAGTGCTCCCTGGATTCACCCTCTGTCAGCCTCCGAGGGGCACCTGGGACCGGGAATCGGCGCAGGCCCTTGGGCCCGACTGCCGTAGCCACTGGTGCCAGGAGTCACCCCAGCACCGCCCACAGCCCCCGGAGGGGCCCAGGGCAGCGGGCCTGCCGTCTGTCGGCCCAAGGCCGTCGTGGATGGAGAGCGATTGGAGTTTTCAGGTGAGTAACATCGGTTCGTAAATTTTATTAAATTTTCGGGGCTGGCTGTTTGCACACCACCGTTCCCAGGGCGGGGGCGGGGTGGGGGGGGGGGGGGCGGGACCAACCCACCCATCGCCCCCCCCGGGGGTAGGGGTGGGAGACCGCGCCCAACGCTGCGGGAGGGGGGGGCGGGCAGACAATCTGTCCAAGGCGGTTACAAGGGCGGTAACTGAACACCCCAGGGGCTAGACCCAGACCCAGAGAACAGCCTCCAAGGACAGGTCCAGCCTCCCCGAGGGCTCAGGACAGGCGCAGGCCACTCGCCTGTACTTGTCCTGGAACTTCTGTCTGGACGTCCCAGCCTCCAGCCTCACCGTCCTGCTCGGCCCCAGAGCTGACGAGCTGAGTCGGGGGCCCCTGCCCTGGTGGCAGGGCTGGCAGGACAGAGACAGAAGGTGTTTGTTCCCTGGACCGGCTGCAGCCCCGTCTCCCCCGTCCTTCCCTCCCTGCTCCCGTGTCTCTGCTCCAGCGTCCACGGCCCTGTCCCTCGTGTGCCGGGCCCCCCAGGGTGGCACCACCCTGGGGCCCCCAGCACCCCAAACACACCTGTATCCCTTTCAAGCGTATCAACAACATCTCTTGGAAAAAATTTTTGGTGGTCAGCCTAGAGTTTGCCACGTGCCTTTACAACGAATCCGGGCCCACTGCCGGTAACCTGTAGGGGTCCCGCCGGCAGTGCCACACCTTCGACAACCGTCAGGAGTCCCTCCCTGCCCCCGGCCCGTGACCTGGTGTCGCTCACGCACCCACAGCTGCACTCACCCGGGTCGGTGCTCCCGGCTCTGTCCCGAGGAGACCGAGATCTGCTGGATCAATTAGGAAGAAGGGAGGACTCGGTTTGGTTTGCTTCTCCCCAACACGCCTCCTCTCTTAGACCCGAGTCCCTGACTTCAGTCGTCTCCGGGCGCCCGCATCTTCCTGCCTGTCCTCAAGGCGCCCAGTGGAGGAGCCCGACGATGCTTCCATCGCCACACCTGGCCGTGTCCCTCACCCTAGGGCGTGGGCGTGATTCTTCGTGTTCTACAGATGAGGAGCCCAACACCCAGACCGCTAGTGCTTGAGGTCATCCACCCGCAAAACGTCAGGCCTGACCTCAGCCGTGCTCGGCCGCCCGGGAGAACCTAGGTGTCCGCGAGGAATGAGCTTCAGCCTGTCCCAGCCCTGCCCGGCCCTCCGTGGAGTCACCGTGGACGCGCCCCCGGCCTGGCGCCCGCTGTCCTCTCCGGGACGTGGGGTGTGGCCTCCTCCGAGAGGCTCATAAAGTGACTGCTGAACCGAGTGGTCGGCTGGTGCAGCCGTTGCCGTGGAAAAGTTCGGGGCGCGGGGGCTGTCTGGCAGCCTGACCCCCCCTGCGGCCAGGCCGGGCTGCTGGCCCAGCCCCCAGGGCGTGCGTGCGGCAGGGAACCCGCTCCGGCCAGGAGCCTCCCCTGGGAGGGGCAGACGGGGCTCCCTCCCTGCGTTTGTTGGGGGCACGTAGCCTCTTTGTGGGGGACAGGGGCTCTTTCTGCCTGCTGCCTCCCTCCCGCATTTGCTAAAGGCCCCTCAGCCCGCTTTGAGGAGCACCCCCACCCCCCCGTAAGTACAGTCTCAGGGGCTCTACCCTCACCATGGCCAAAGCCAGGTCTGGTAAGTCAGTGGGGGCCTGTGTCTCCCCCATTCATGACCTGGATGGCCCAGGTACGGGCAGGTAACCTTAGTCAAGCCAGCAATGCCCCCGGGTCAGTGCAAACAATCAGGAAGGAACAGCTGAGCACAGAGCCAGGGAGATCCAGACATGTTGGCCCAGGCTGACCTCTGGATTAAGCCATACCTGAAGCCAGCCTCCCTGACATTCCCATTTGCCTGTGCTAGCTAACATAGTTCCGTTTTCACTCACATCTGATGGGCTTGGGTTTTTCACCGAGTCCTCACTAATGCCCTTTGGCTCCAAAAAGATCCTTGCAGGTGAGCTGTATCCTGGATCCACGCCCCGCCCCCCACTTCGCCGCCCTGGGAGACTCTGAATAAGTGCCCCCCTGGGGGCCTTGGTCTCCTTTGCCATGGGGACTGATGCCGCAGCGCCCCTACTCTGAGTGTTCTCCACTTCCGGGCTGTCAGGACCTCGAAAGTCCTTCCTTGTGACGCCAGCCTCTCTTCACCTTAGAAAAGTGGCAGGACGCACAGATGACCAAGGAGGGCTCAACACCTACCTGTTTAGCACAAGTCTGAGCCTCCCGCCCTGCCGGGGCGAGAACGGCGCCGTCTCCGTACGTAACCCGCCGGGAAGTTCTTCGCGGTGACCACCCTCACGCTCCATCTCGGCCCAGCTGTCTGCCCCGGAATTCACTCCTCGCCTCGTCCTGACCCTGCCGTGGAGTTTCCCGGGCTGGCTTCTGCCTGGGCCCAGCCTGTGGGAGTCTCATGTGGGAGACGGTCTGGGAGCCTGGCTAGGGGCTCTCCCACACCTCAGCACTTCCTCCTCTGGCGCGGGCGTCCGGAGGGGGCGCTCAAGGGACGGGGAAGGGGCTGTTCCATATCCAGTTTGCCCTGTTGGAGGAAAATTCTACCACCGCCCCCAACTGCCTTATGTGAGCCAAGTCCTCCGGTCCCCACATCGCGTGACATCAGGAGAAGTGATACTCTAGACTAGGTGAGCCTGAAGCCAACATACGGATCCCCCAGCAAGGGCTCGTCCTAGCTCTCATGTTTCCAACGTGCTCCTCTGACTCTCCCCGGGCGGTACAGCACGGTTACTTGACATCTGGGCTGGAGGCCCGTGTGGAGGAGGAATCTTCCCTGCAGCCTCACACTTCATTACCTCCGACTCCACTTCCACCCTCAGGATGGTGGTGATGGTGGTGATTTGGGATCCATAATGCCTAGGTTCAAATTCTGGTTCATGAATAAAAGTTAGGTGACTGGTCAAGTTATTCGAACTCATTTGCACCAGTTTCTGCATGTAGAAAACGAGGATTAAAAAAATTGATGTAATTGGGCTGTTGTGACAAACGTCTAGATAGAAACATGGTACCTTTGCACTTGATAAACACTAAAAACTGCTCTTACTGTTATCATCACCATCTCCCTATCAGTGTTTGATCCAGGACGGGCACGAAGCCCAAGTCAGTCCAATCAGAGTGAACCCTGGGATTTTAGTAGGACTGTCTTGCTGACAGAGTGTGATCCTGGAGCTTCGGGTGAGGGCCGCGTTGCCACCCCAGGTGTGAGCCTGGCTAAGAACAGGGCCGACACAGAGGACAGTAGGACGGATGGAGGCGGGCGGGGTCCTGCTGGCACCATTTGAACCCCTGGGTCAGGCTGGGTTTACGCTCTACAGCCACAGGAATCAAGTCTCTCCCTGTTACCTAAGCTGGTTGAGTTGGGTTTATGTCCTTCCCAACAGGAAGGGCCCTATGCAATTGCCACGAGCCTCTACAGAGGGCAGGTAAGACTGGGAAAGCTGAGCCAGGCAAGGCCTGAAGAGTGAGGTAAGGGGGGGGGGGGCGGGCACCGGGTGGTCACGCGGTGGCCAGGCTCCTGAGCGGGGCCAGCATTGCGCCCACGCTGGTGGTGCTCTGCACAGCTCCAGGCATGCTGAGCACTTAGGCTCCAGCCTGTATCCGGAGTGACGATCCTCAGCCTGAATCTCTAAAGGTCATCTCGGAGCAGGCTAAGTCATGGTTTGGGGAACTCTCTGGAAATACCTGAAACGAGGCCTGGAGAGTAAACTGAACAGGCAGGTAAGGGATCCAGCACCACAGACGCCTGTGCAGATGGACAGGAGACAGGCAGGCCAGGCACACGGGGGGGGGGGGGGGGGGG
>NW_024412654.1:700314-705151 GCF_014898765.1 Herpailurus yagouaroundi | reverse complement strand
CCACTGCGGCAGAGGAAGGTCCCATCTGCCCGCGGGTGTTCAAGCACCTTGGCGAGCGACCCCCTCCTACCAAACAGGCGAGCCTGCAGCGGAAATCAGATCAGGTTCGGAAGCTTTGAAACGGAGACTCCGTGTCCGAGGCGGGGACGGTGTCTGGTGTCTCCCACAGAGGGCCCAGCGCAGAGGGGGTGCTCAGGGGGAACGCTGACCTGAACCACCCTGAAACTCAGACCTTGCCTGATCTCCGAGGCCCCAGAAAACAGAGCCTCCGAGTGTGAGTCTGGCAATTTACAAAGACAGGAGCAGCAGCCGGTGTGCATCGGGGCCGTCCACACACCAGCACCGTTACCCGCTGCTGCAGAGGTAGCCGCTGGCCCCCCAGTTCCCGGCTTCCTCTTGTATCTGGGGGGCTCCTGTGGCTGCTCTGTCACGTGTCACCTCGGGGACCAGGCATCGCACATCGGGGGGGCTCCCCCTGGGCTCCCTTTCACAGCTGGGGCCGTGGCAGACGCTCCATGTTCCCGGACCCCTGAATCACCGCGTGGAGCGGAGCCCCATCGCCTCCTCACCCCCCGCCCCCGCCAGGCGAGGGGTACACAGTTACCCAGGCAACCAGAGCAGGTGGCCACAGCGTAGCCCGGCCCCTCGCAGCTGCATTAGGTGAGCCGTGAAGCAGGAAACAGCTAGCAAGGAGCACTGAGGCCGGCAGCCCGAGGTGCCCTCACACCCACGTCCCTCACCCATGCCGAGGCTGGGCGTCTGGGAAAAAAAGAGCTGGCAAATACAAATGCTGTCCTGCCGGACCTCAGAAGCCCCACAGAGCTCAGGAAGCATTTGCCGGATAAACAAAGAAACAAAAGCCAGCCTGGTGCCTGACAGCTGCAGGTGCCCACTCCCTGGGGCCACTGCCGGCCAGAGCAGCAGCCCTGCCTGAGGGCAGTCAGGGGCCTGGGGAGGAGGATCACGCCTCGAGGCACAGGAACTAGAAACCCCGGGCCCCACCCCCCACCCGGGCCCTGTGGCTTGCAGGGGCTTCTGACGGGTGACAGGGTCGTCTCAGACAGCACTCTGCTGTGCTTGTGGCGGAAAACGCAACATAAACTGGCCTGAACGAAAAGGGAATGTACTGAATCGTGTGTCTGTAAAGTCCATGGGACGTTCTGGACTCAGGCACAGCGGGATCCAGAAGTTAGAAGCGTCTTCAGGACATAGTTCCCTCCGTCTCCTTGCTCAGCTGTGCTCCGCGTGGGATCCCTTCCGGAGCAGGCACTCCTCGCCTCGCGATGGCAACGTGGCAGCCATTAGCCCCAGCTGACACCCACCTGCCTCCAAACCCTGACGGAAAGAGTGATCGTCCCTTCCGAGGATGGCCACCCACGCCTGGACCCATCACTGGGGACAAGGAAATGGGATTTTTCCATTGGCAAAACTGACTGATGAGCTTACACCTGGAGCCAGGGATGGAGTTAACACCCCCCTAATTTCACCAAATGGGTACAGGAGAGAGTGACGCCACAGGAAAAAGAGGGCGCTGTTACCAAATCAGCATGATGGGGCAGTGCGCCCTGTCCCCAAACAGCCATACACACCCTACTCCCCTGCTCCCCTAGCCCCATGTGTTCCCTCGGAGGCAGAAACCCCTCGACCACAGGAAAGATGGCCGTCTTCCTTTGGCCTTATGATGAATCACACTTGGTTTAAGGCAGACACAGTAAAGTCCTCCCCCACCCCGCCCCTTGCCAGATTTTCATTTTCCTAGCCCCCTTTACAACAATTAATGTCCACGAGACTACGTTCTGATCCATGAGAACTCCTGGGACTGGCACCCAGTTTGCTTTCCTCTCTGCGTAGGCCTGTGGAGTGCGGACATGATGGCTGGTGCTGCAGCAGCCACGTTGTATCCGTAAAGCAGCAAGTAAGAAAAGCAAAGCCGGTGCCGGGAGCAATGTTCGGTTTCTTGCTTGTTGCGTGGGTAACATGCAACACTTTTCTGGTAGGAGACTATGAAGAATTGCTATTAAGAATCAGTTAACACCACGACCTACCAACTAAAAGTCTCGTAAAGGTTAAAAGAGTTAACATAAGGAAGTGTTTGGAATCATATCTGGTAATAATAAGTTCCCAGCAACTGATAGCCGTCAGTATCATCAGCGTCATTATTGTCACACGGCCACACGGCCCCACATTCCCGCCCAGCTACCGTCCACGTCATGTTCTCCCTCACGGTCACACTCCCTGGAAGAGGGGTTTGTGCTTCCTCGCTCACTTCCACAAAGTCAAAGGTGGCTCTGTCACCTCTGCCCTGCGGAAACTGAAAGATGAAAGGAATCGGTAACTTGGAGTGCAATGATCTGCTAAGTACTTGCCTCGGCCCAATCGCAGGGCCTGGGGGGCCAGGTCTGCCTCTCTTGAGATCACCACTCCCTCCCCGGCACAACACAGATGTTCCGAAAGTCACCCATGGCTTGCTTGTCCCTATAGCCTAGGCTGACAGAGCAGAAACGTTTCGGTCCCCGAGAGGTGGGCTCAGCACAGTCTATGCCCAAAGGCACCCGGCCACCTTGGAGGAGCTACGCAAGGTCTTTCCCCACATGGCTGCCTGGCCCCTCCATGCCTCACCCCCACCTGCACCTGTCAGCAAGCCCACAAAAGTGCTGAGTAACAAGCACCCCAGGATCCTGGCAGCTTTGGACAACCCATGCCTATGGTTCATATTTCTGAAGGTGGGCTGTGCCCATTCATGTCAACTGGACTCATTCCAGGGTGAGGCCTGGGCACCGTGACCACAGCATTAGTCCCTGGTGTCTGGGACCAGCGGGCCAGCCTGGTCACACCCTCCTCAAGGCTGTGGCAGAGGCACAGGACAACAGGCAGGAACACAGGGTCTCTCAAGTCTGGGCTCAGAGTGGGCACACAGCTACTTCTATCCCTGCCACGGACCAAGGCAAGGCGTGGCCAGGCCCAGGTGGGGGCGCCAGGCAGGTACAGGCCTGCGGTCATCTCCCGTGGCCACAGACTGGGTGGCTTAGAACGAGAGACACCTGCTCTGTCACGGTTCTGGAGATGGAGGTCCTAGATCAAGGTGTCAGCCAGGCCGGGCTCCCTCTGAAGGGTCTGAAAAAACTGTGACCATTGACCTTGAACTTGGCAGGCCGACGCCACGGCAGCCCTCACCTCCCCAGGCAAAGCCAGTCTCTTGAGCCGGTCCTACTTATGGCCCAGGTATACTCTGAAGCACCACTGTGGACTCAGCCAGTTCGGGTTTGGGTTTTCTGTCGACTTCCACGGTCAGAGCCCGGTGAGTCCGGGGCGTCTGTCCCTCTCCTGCCTCTCACAGGCCCAGCCTGCTGTCAGCACCGCTCAGACCACGCAGGCCTGGACCTCCCTGCCCTGCAGACACTGCTTCCTCGCAGGAACCTCCCTCTCCTGGCCCGGGGCAAGGCCGGCTGGAAAGCACCGTCCAAGGACGGCCAGAGAGCCGCGATGACCGCTCAAAGCACACTTTGCTTACGCCCCCCCGTTGTGCGCTGGCACCGAGTCGGGCCCAAGGCTGCTCTTCTGGAACAGACGCGCTCACAGAGGAGAGCAGGAGAGGGCACTCGTGCTGGAGAGGCCTCGGGGGTACCGTCTGTGGGACTGGGTTCCTGGCCTGCTATGACAGAGGGACCAGGCGGTGGGGACAGGAGGCTGGGCGTGGGCCTGTCTCCAGGGTGGCCGGCAGCCGCTGTGAAAATACTCCAGACAAACCCAAACCGCCTCCACCCACATGACAACTACCCCACAGAGCCCTCACCTCGTGGGGACCGGGAGGTGGCAGGAGGTGGACGGGAGCCCTCTGGCTGCAGGCCTGGAGCTGCCCTGGCCAGCTTGGGGGCAGGGCACCGTGGATCCCAGCTCCGTGTGCAGTCGACTGGGGCAAACCTGGGTGCCTTGCAGGCCCTCTGGGGTGAATCGGCCCTGCTTTCACGTCTGCCTGTCAGGACATGCCGGTGGTTTCTCATGCGGGGCTCCCTGCTCAGCAGGAAGCCAGCCACTGGCCTCCGGGAGGGGAATGCGGTGTCAGGACCGATGATGGAGGGTGTGGATGGGGGGGGGGGAGGGGCAGGATGTGGGGAGCCCCCAGGGCAGGAGCAGCCTCAGAAACTGACCACAGAGCAGGTCCTGAGGAGCAGGAGTTAGGGGAAGGGGAGCATTTGGGATGGGTGCACCCCGAAGTTCAGTCTCTTGATCACAGGGCTCAAGACAGATTGGGATTCCAGGAACAGGCTGTGACCAATGGGAAAACAGTCCCCAAATGTTTACTTCCTCTGTCACAGAGCCACACCCATTCCCTGCCACGTGACTCTGCATTACCAGCCCCCCCCCGCCCCCCCCTCAGTGGCAGGCACGGGCTTCCGACCGACCGTGTGGGACGGTCTCGGCCACCTGACTTGCTTGGCATCGTATATGAACAGACAAGATGCCAGGCTTAGAGAAGAGGCTTTCAGGGTATCTGTGTGGTTTGCTTGGCCCTGCGGGTTTGGCAAAGAGAATGACCCATGTAGCTCATCTCTTGCCACCTGGGTCCCAGAGAGAGAGAGAGAGAGAGAGAGAGAGAGACAGGGAGAGAGAGGAGAGAGGCCCTTGGGGGTCTGAACCCGACCCACGGCCTGGAGCAGAGCCCCTCAGGTCAACCTACAAGAAAAACATGTTGATGTTTTCAAGTCCTAGGGCTTTCTGAGCAGTGTGTGTTCTAAGCTTTTCTCACAGGAGCTGTCGTATCTGCCCACCCTTGGCTAGGGGACGGCTAGGGGACAGAGGGGAATGGCTAGGGGACGAGGAGCATCTCAATGAGCTC
>NW_024412654.1:697048-700214 GCF_014898765.1 Herpailurus yagouaroundi | reverse complement strand
CCCCGCAACCAAGACTGCAGCCACAGAAATGGTCTCAAATACACTGACGTGCCATGACCTGAAGGAGGTGGGACGCATATCAGGAAGGCTCTGCAGGGTGGACCAAACCTCTGGTTCACAGATGCGGCACCAGGGGCCAGCCTGTTAGCCAGAACACGTTTTCCAGCTGTCACCCTGCAAGCAAAAAGCATGTCTGAACCCCAAAGGAGCAGCTGGCTCTGGTGATTTATAGGGCCTGAATCGGATCTGTGAGAGCAAATTGAATTTTGAATACAATTTCATGTCAATTAACTTTGCTCCCAGCCTTACAGAGGAGCAGTGACTCTGAAGCCAAACCCAACCGCGAAGATTGATGGGGCTGACGCGGCCGGGCTGTCCTGGAAGGAGCTACTTGTCGGCAATGCCTCCCGGAGCTCTGCTGGGGAGGGCGCAGTGCCACGTGCAGTGACCAGGTGAGGGCTGGGCTTCGGGGCCGCAGTGCTGGGCCAGCGCTCCTAGGGCAGAGGGGGTGGAGGGGTGGAGGGGTGGTGGCGGTGGAGACAGCGTTCCTGCCTGTGGGGAGGGGAGGACCCCTCTGCCCTTACTGCACTGGGAAGGACGGTCCTCAGGGATGCGACGAAGGGACAGCAGGGACCTGGGCTGGCAGTAGGGCAGAAGCCAAGCCCCAGGGGCCTGGGAGGGAGCCAGTGAGATGCCCAGAACTAGGGCAGAAAGAAGATGCAGGCTATCACGGTCATCAAGAGCCCGGCCCTGGTGGGGATGGCCTGGCGGAGGTGGGGGCAGGGGGTGAGTTCCAGGATCCCGTCCTCAGGGACGCTGGCGGCTTCACATGAACAAGGGGCGGCACTCATGTGCAAGCCCTACTATGTGCCAGGTGCCGCGGTGGTGCGGAAACCTGTGTTTCCCCAAGTGTGCTCCCCAGACCTGCCCACTGCAGATTCTCAAGCCCCACGTGGGACCGGATGACCCCGGAACTCCGGGGCCCGGAGATGTATGCCCATGAGTCTCCCAGGCTCACGTGGTTGACAGCTTCAGAGCTGGGGAGCTCTCTGAACCCGCAGACAACCCGCTGCAGGGAGCAGGGTCATCACCGCCCGCCCTGTTCAGAGCAGGGACCCCGGGCCAGAGGAGTGAGATTGTTCACCCAGTCTGCTTCTAGGCCTGCCCTGCCCAGCGCAGCCTCATTCTAGGAGGGTGGGGAAGGGGAGACGGGAGAGGTCCCATAGAAAGCGCCAGGCTGGGTGTAGGTGGGTCTCTGTACCCTCCAGAGCAGGTATGGAGCCCTTGGAACAGGCCATGGACCCAAAGCCTGTATCCTAATGAAATCCTGAAGCGCTATCCTGGGACACCCTCCCACACCCACATTTTCTGGTCTTCTGTCTTCGGCGGGGGGGGGGGGGGTCTTCTGTCTTCTGTCTTCGGGAAGAAGAAACAGAGACGTTCGGGTTCCATTTCTGTCTTCCTGATGAGGTTCTTACAAATCACTAGGGATGATGCTGACGGAATTCAGAGTTTTCATAACAAAACCCGGAATGTGAAGAAGGGAAGGGGAGCCCTGCCCCCACCCTAGGAAGGTTAGGAGGGGGGAGGGGAGGGGCCGGGGTGGGTTGGAGGCTGGCAGTTCAGGGGCCTGAGAGTCCTGACCCTGCACCCAGAGTATGTGGAGCTGCCTTCCCAACTGCCCCCAGGGACAGCCCGGCCAACAGGGCCCCCAGACCACACACCTCCCTGCCCCTCCCCCCCACGTCGGGATCATACAGACTAAAAGCCCAAGCTCCTGTACGGGAGGACAGTAGAACATCCCTCCAGCCTTGCCCAGGGCAGTGCTTCCTCATCCAGCAAAGGGGCACCTTCCAGAGCTCATCCATTGTGTTTCCTTCACTCTCCACGCACACCAGCAAATGCTTCCCTGCCTCAGTGCCTTTGCAGAGGCTGTGCTCTCTGCAGGGAAACAGGGTTCCCCAGTTCTGTGCACGGCCAGTCAGCTCCTTCCCATCTTGCAGGTCTCAGCTCAGATCCTCACTCGGAGGCATTCTGGGACCACCCAATACTCGCTTCCTATGACAGCTCCCTATTCAGTTTTCTTCATGTTATCATCAGATATTATCTTATTTGGCTCGGTGCTCATGTTCCCTCCCACTTCTGAAAGGGCCATCTGTCTCCTCCGTCACAGCTTCACAGACGGTGCTGGTGCCTGGACTGGACGTAGTGCATTTGGTAAATATGTGCTGAATGAATTAATGAGCTTACGATTGAAGAAAACGGACGGCCTCTCCCCACCTGCGTGTCCTTCCTTACCCCAGGCGGTCTCTTGTTGGGGAAAGAGGAAGCTCACCGTTCTATGTAGCTTTCAACTCTTCAGCCGTCCCTTCCCCTCAGTTCCTGCTCCGCCGTAGCACTCAACCCCTGCGGCCCAAACTGCTATCTCTATGCAAACCAGGCAGCCCTGTGGCATCAGTGAGGCAGTCTCTACGGGTACATTCTGGGTTCCTCTGGCCTTGGGAGAGCCGCCTTACTGTAAAGTCTGAGCAGCCTGACCTAGAACCGCAACAGGAAGTCAGGACTCCACCTGGGCGGGGAGCACTGGAGGCTACCTGGAGCTGAGAGCCTGCAGGAGACCCCCAGGGAGAGGGGCAGGGGGCACACGGAGAGACGGCTTAGACTGGGGGACGGAGTAGTGGAAGGCTGGGAAACGTGCACTGGGCCTTCACACACTCGCTCTCTGGGCCGCGGCGGTCCCTTCCCCTTCCACGCACATCCCTACACACGTGGGCAGGACTTCTAGGGTCTGCGAGAACTCCTCCAGTAACACCCCACCCCCGCCCCCATATCAGCAGTGGCATTGATGATGCCCTCCCCATCGGGAGCGGGGACTAAGAAGCCCCATGCTTCGCACCCCGCCACAGCCCCCAGCCCGGGTGTGACGGTGAGCTTGCCCCATCGGCCCACGTGTCTGGTTTGGCTGGAGAGGCCCCACTTTTCCGGCATGAGACCCAGCCTGGAAAGGCGCAGAGACCCCCTGGACCCGGCACCTCCCACGTGAAGACGCGCCAGTCCAGGTGCAGGCATAGGGGCGGGAAGAGGCGGGGCCTCCCAGCTCCCTCCCCGAGAGGCGGAGCCTGAAAGGGCGGGGCGGGGCCTCGGGCGATGGGGGCGGGGCGGGGCC
>NW_024412654.1:637426-696648 GCF_014898765.1 Herpailurus yagouaroundi | reverse complement strand
CCACCCCGCGGGGCCGCCCGGGGCCCGCGCGCCTCGCAGGTGGCTCCGGGAGGGCCCGGCGGCCTGCGGTGGATGCAGCGGGTGTTCGTGTCTGGAGCTGCGAGCGAGAAGAGTGTCTAAATTACACTGGCCAAACCGAAGGCCGTCTGGTTGCACACTCGCCTGTTTTCAGCTGTTTCTTTTTCCAAAATCTCACTTCATCCGGCTCAGGACGTGCCGGGGAGGGGAGCGCTGCTGGCGGTGGTGAAGGCAGTCGTGGAATGGATACTTTGAGGTTCTTCCTGTTCCTTTCGTCCTCCTGGAGGTTTTTGTTTAGACGGAGGGGGAGGGGTAATATCTAAGACCTCCCTCCCGGTTGTGTCTTCACCGGCTGGTAAATAGGGTGGCAAAAAATATTGCTTGTATGGCCGAGTTATCCTCCGAGTTATTTGTTCAGCAAATACTGCCCTTCTTGCATGGACCCAGGTGAGTGGAGAAGGACGTGAATCTGGCGAGTGGGGCGAGTGGGGAGCCCCTGTCTCCTAGAGCGATGTAGGCGTGCTGGCCAGCCCCACACCCTGCAGGGGCCCCATGCAGCTCTTATTTGGAAAGGCCGGCATCTGCTGCGTTTGGGGTCCCAGAGATGGCTCAGTTCACAGCCCCCTTCCTTTTCCTGGGCCTTGGGGCCAGTGGCCTGGGATCCCCAGTCAGAGGCTGAGCTTTGGGAGAGGGGACAGGCCTACCTTGCAGGCCCCTGCAGCGCACCCTGTCCCTAAGGTCCTCCAGGTCTGTGGACAGTCTGAGTGTCAGAGGCTGGCCGCCAAGGAGAGGTGGCCCAGGGACAGGTTTGCTGCTTTCTGTCTGGGCAGGTGGATGCACAGAGGCGGGGCATTTACACCCACCACGCAGCCCCCCCCCCCCACCCCTGCATCCCTAGGGGGCCTGACATCATTCCCGGATCAAGGGGTCCCCAGCTAAGACGCTTTTTGGGGGGGTGGCACATGCCACAGCTCCGAACTGAGAAGGGGTGGCCAAGTTGTGTCCTGTGGTTTCTGAGAGTGCTCACGCCAGCCACCTTCTGCACGTGTACCTGCCCCGCCAGGTGGGGAACAAGCCAAACCCTAACTGGTCCCCAAGGCTCCGCAACCATCCAGTTGGCCTCTCCCACCCGACGTCCTCTCGAACCAGCTTGTTCGCCCCTGTGAGGTTCTGCTGCCTCGGGGCCCCCGTTCCTGCTGTCCCCTCTGCTGAGGTCTTCAGGAGCCTTCATGTCTCAGCGTAGATGTCACCTAGAGAGACCTCCCCCCCCCCCCCACCGACCTTCTGAAGGGGCATCCCTCCTTCCCCACCTCTGCCCTGTCGATCTCCCACTTTCCTTCCTTCAGTGGCCACTCTGTGTCTGAAGCCATCCGGTGATTTACTCGCTCTCCGTGTTGGCTCTCTCCCCACCAGAACTTGTAGGCTGGAAGAGCGCAGGCAGCACGTGTGTCTTGTGGGTCGTTCGTGAGCTCCCCTGCCCCGTGCATGTTGCGGAGTGAAGGAGCGAGGCAGACACCGCTGTTCAGGAAGGCTGCGCCAGAGGCCCCCCTGCACCCCGCTGACATAAGCCCGCCAGCTGCACGCGCTGCCCGCGGCGGCTTTGGCTGTTCCTACCCTCTGGCATCAGGAACACTGGAAGTGTAGCCGTGGGTTTGGGGGCTCAGACCCGTCCCGGTCAGGTCACAGAGGGCCTGAGTCTGCTTTCGGCTTGGCGTTCATACAGCCACATCAGCAGGCCCCTTTTTCTGCCCTGCTGAGCCAGGGAGGGATCCGCCTGCCTTGGAAAGTACGGGGCTTCTGCACAAGTCACAACTTCTAGATGGGTTCTGTTGTTCGGGCTCTTTTCTTGCTAAAGCGTAGTGGTTTTCCCCAGAGTTCAGATAACTCACAAGCACGTTGAGTGACTAGCACACAGCGAACACGTATCCAAGCGGACACCGTTCTGAGTCTGTCCCCGAACCCCATGGTACAATTGGGGACACTGAGGCCCAGTGCCGTGAATGTCAAGCTGCCAGCCCCCGGGGCAGGAACGACCAAATGTCGGGTAGACCTGCCCAGGACGTTTGGAGAGTGCCAATGTCCAGGAGTCCTCCTTTCCTTTGTCCTGAGGGTGCGGCCTACCCTGCCCCCGCAAGCCCCAGCCAAGCCCCTGGCCCCCCCCCTCCCGCCCCCCCCCCCCCCCCGCCCCGTACACACCCGTGTTTGCCCCTAAGGGAGGACGAGTCCTTGCCCCGTGTGGCCGAGGATCGTAAGCCACTTCTGTGAGATGCCGTGGCCACACGCGTGGGGCAGTAGTGTTGTTGGCTGAGGAGAGGGCTCCCGGGTCCCGTCTGGCTCACGGTGTTGTCCCCACAGGAGTCCGGGGCTGGATGGCCGGAGCTCGGTGTCCGAGTCCAGGGTGTGCACTCCCGAGCCCTCGTCCTTCGTCAACTTTCTGATTCTCTGTTTAACAGGGTGGGAGCAGGAAGCAGGTGGTGGTGGAACAGGGGTCTTGTGGTTTGGTAGCGGGACAGAAGCTGTCTTTGCTCTCACCAGCCAGGAACATTGGGGACAGATAGATGTTTCCTGCCATCCTGGTTCCTGTGACATCTCTGTCTCCAGAGGTGATGGGAAGGCCCTTGGAGGACAGACAGGCCAGGGCAGAATTGAAACGCTCTGCCTGGTCTTCCTCCCTAATGCAAAAGGCAACCCTTAGGCCACAGGTCAGGGGGTACCAGCCCCTAGGTCCCCTGGGAGATTCACTTGGCAGACCTGCCGTGCGCCTGCCAGCACCTTCCTCGGGGTGCCTGTGTGCCGGCCCTTCCCTCCACGCCCTGTCGGTGCCCAGCTCTTGAGAAAGCCGTGTACCGCTGGCACCCGGCGGAAACCACCCTTCTGGTTTGGCACCTGTGTAATTCTTTGTTAATGTGATTTCAGACAGCAAGACACTTGTCCCTGGTTCAAAGGTCGGTATCAGTGGAAGGGGTTGTCCTGAGAAAATTCTCAGCCCCGGCCTAGACGTCCGCGGTAACTATTCTCACCAGCTCCTGGCCTTTCCAGAGCATGTTGTGTAGATGTACCCACACAGGTGTGTACTCTTACGTCCCTCCCTTTTTGCCAGACAGAAAGGGTTATTCACCACTCCTGCGTGTGTGTCTAAGAGGTACGTACCTGAGAGTAAAGATGAAAAGGAAAACCCCCAAAGTTCTAGCTGTGGTTAACGGGTGACTTCCTCTCCCTAGTTGCTTCCCCTACCGATCACTACGCCTTGTCTAGGTAACCCGACCAGCCGTACACAGAGCTGTGCTGGGAAACCCTGGCCCGGCCTCCCTGTGGCCAGACCAGCAGGTGAATGGCTGTGCGGGCAGGTGGTCCTGGCCTGGTTGCCCGGCTCCCAGTGCTGTCCAGGGGTGTGCTGTGCGTTTCTGCCAGAAACAACCAAGTTCTCCCAGCCTTAGGATGCTGGGGCCACTGGCTTCGAGGCGGGCAGGGGAGGCCGCCTCAGTGCTGGTGGGCGGCGGCCCCGTGGGAGGGGCGTGCGGTGTGCCAGAACTCTCCTCGGCCACGTGCAGGGGGCTCCGTGGTAGTGAGCTCTCTGCAAGCCGGGTCCGGTGTCCCCCGGGGCGAGGGGCACATGGTCACGCTAGGTCTGGTTGCCGAGGGCCAGGAGTGCGGGGGCTCAGGATGTGGCCCCGCTGTCCACGTGCAAAAGCCCACGCTGTCGGTCCCGCAGGTGGGGGCCTTGATCTAGGGGGCCGTGTGCCGCGCCCGGCCCGTCCCTCCAGTAAGGGGGACGAAGGAGAGTTGGTGCCGAGAGGAGCGTCCATGCCCACCAGCCAGAGCACCTCCTCCAGGCTGCCTCCTGCTCTCCAGATGGGGAAACCGAGGCCCAGACAGGGGGAGCATTTTGCCTGCAGTCATGGGACACAGGCACAGCCCCGAGCCTGGGACCTGCTTGGGCCAGCATTGGGTTGCTCCCCCGTCCTCCTGAGGGCCACTGCTGTGGGGGAGGGGCTGCTCCCGCCAAGGTGGGGACCCCCCCCCCCCCGCCCGGCTGGGTGGAAGTGGAGCCGTGGCGTGGCCTGCTCTGCCCGCGTGGACACCCGCTGCCTTGCCTGGACAGCAGCAGTGTGCTGGGTGTGGGGTGGGAGCGTGGACTGGGCTCTCCTGTCCTGTGGGTCAGCGCCCTGTTGTGGGAAGGTGTGTCACGGGAAGGTGTGTCACGGGAAGCAGTGTCACGGGTGACGCGGACGGCCGAGGGCGCTGTCCTCACACAGCCCTCCGTAGATGCGGAGACTGAAGCCCAGGGTGGCCGAGCTCTCATCTGGGATCTGCCCAGCATAGCACCAGACCACAGACACCTCCTGAGTCTCGACTGAAACTTGTGTTGCGTCTTCTAGATGTTCTTTGGGATGAATCTGAGCTCGAGCAGAGAGGGCAGTGGTCTGCGTGACTTCTAGAGGGATGGCCTTTCCGGGCTGCAGGAGTGGCAGTAGGTGCCCGCGCCGCCCTGGGTCCGCTGCCTGACCTCTGGGGAAGGGCTGCCCCATCTGAGCTCCGTGGGCTTCGACGGTCTGCAGAGCCTTTGACTACGCACGGGCTGGGAGGGGTCCACTCCTCGCCGCACTCCTGTCGTGGGCGGTGAGGCCATAGGGTGAACGCTCACGCACGGTGGCACAGCGCGGTGGAGGTGGCCGTGGTCCTCCTGACACGTGGTGGCCCTGTGTAGCTCGCTGTCCCTGCCACCCCTGGGCACAGGTGAGGGTCTTGGGCCTCAGTTTCCCTGTCCTGCCCACACTGCGGCCCCGCACGGGACCGATGGCGGCAGAGGCGGCTGACCTCGAGTGCCCGGAAGAAGCCGCGCTACACCGGGAGGTGGAGCCTCCCCTTCCAGCCAGTGGGCTTGGCCGGGAGGGGCAGCACGGGCCGTGGGGGCACCCCTGCGGCAGGCCACAGCCCACTTTCCCTCTGCCCTCGCTCTGAGCTTCTAGACAGAGTTTCAGGTCCATGGCACGTGCGTGTGTGTGGTGTGTCCACGTCCGAGGTATATTTGTGTGTGTGCACGCGCACATGTGGATACACACGTCTGGGGTGTGTCGTTGCCTGTGCACATGTGTAAATCCCTGTGCACGTCTGTGTGCTCCAGACCCCGTCTGGGGCAGCAGCTCTGTGGCGTGGACAGAGCAGAGGACAGGCCTACACGTAGGGAAACCCCGTCCTGGAGCTCCAGGACAGGGCCTCACCCCCTCCATCCATTGTCCTGGGCCTGCTGCAAGATGGTCACCCCCACCCCCGCCCCAGCGGGCAGCAGATGCTCATGAGCTCACAGAGCTGGCCCCTGTCCCCACCGCCCCCCTGGCCTCTTGGGCCCATCAGCTTCTCTGCTGTAAACTTCTAATTCAGTAACCTTGCCCCTACTGGGGCCCCTCCACACCCCACCCCAGCCAGCCCCTCACTCCTGACCCCCCTTCCCTCCCCCCCCTCCCGAGAATCCTCAGACACACACATTGGCACACTCTGGCCTTTGTTGTCTTCTCTGTCCCCTGCCCAGAAGATTCTTTCCCCAATTGTCAGGGTGACTCACTGTCCGATCACATACCCCCTTCCCTGGCAGGGAGTCTTCAACTCCTGCGTCCAGGCTGCCCCAGCCCCTTCCGGCTTACCGTCTGTTCCCCCCCCCCCCCCCCCCCCACCCTGCAGACTCAGGTGTCCCCCACCCAGAACCTCCTGTGTGCTTGTTTCCCGAGAGAAGCTCCTAGACCCGGGGCGGGGGGCGGGGGGCGGGGGCTGTGGCGGTGCTCTGTTCATTTTGATACGTGGGAGGCCGTTGTCCTTGACCGTGGTACGGGCCTCTTCCTGCGGAGGGTCTGTGCATTTGCTGACTTGTCCTGCCTCGGGCCTGGGTTGTTCTGCTTTCTGATTGGCTGCTTCAGTGTTTGTACCTGGGCACTTTGTAGAATTTCTTCTCGGTTCTGACAGTTTCCCGGCAGAGCGCCTAGGTTTCCCGTTGGCCACTGAGGCAGCCATCCCTGCTATCTCCCTTCCTGCCCTGTGGCGTCTGTCAGCACCTCCACGGCACCGCGTGGGAGCCCCGTCCTTTCCGGCTGGGCTCCTGCTTCCCCTGGACTCCGTGTGGCTGCTGTGTCCCGCCTGGGAGGGGGTCTGCGCTCACACCAGAAGTGATCCGTGTGCTGTACTCACCCTTCTGTGTGATGATTGTGTTCCTTCTCTGGCCCCGTGACAGCAGGCTGTCCCTGAGTGCCTTGCCATGTGGTCTCGTGCCCGCTGCATCTTGCCTTGTGCTCTGGAACAGAGTGGCATGAGAATCATCAACTCATCCCACACCTGGAAAGAACACTTGGGGTCCCAGCTTTCCAGCCTCATTTGCTGGTGGCTGGTTCGAGACCCGTGTCAGCTCCCTTTGGGATGGGGAAGCAGGTGACGGGTAAGGGCTCTGTGGGACCAGCTTGCCGGAAACAGGGTCAGCAGGGCACTCCACCCCCAACCCCCGGAGCAGGCTGGCATGGGACAGGAGCTCCTGAGAAGGGCTGCCTGTGAGCTGGCAGGTGTGAGACCTCAGGCCCTGTCCCCCTGCATTCTGTTCGGGAGGGCAGTGGCTGCTTTCTGGAGGAAGGACACCAGAGTCCAGAAACTGCTCCCACCGTGGGCTTGGGCATTGGCATGTTCTTGGGGCAGCCCGAGAGGCAGCAGCTGCACAGTGACTGGGCAGGGCGTACACGGGAGCCACCATCATCCCGGCCTTGACCGCTGTGGTTCGCATGCCCTTCACGGAGCTCCCAGAGGCGGGGGCCGTGGTCGGCCCTTTAGGGAAACTGAGGGGGAAACTGAGGCACCAGGCTTGTGTTTATGGCCCCTGGTGGAAGAGGAGCTGCGTCGGGCACAGAGTAGAGTAGCGTCGGGCACAGGCCTGACCAGGGTGCCATGACGTAGTCACAACCAGGTTGGGATGCCTAGAGAAGGTTGATGGGGCGGCCGGGCTGGGGTCCCAAGGGCACCCGAGGCACTTTCTCCCTTGGGATCCGGAATCTGAAACCCACATGGAATTGAGTGCTCCGGGGACTCGGGGCAGGTGTGGCATTTGGTTCCACGTGGAGCCTGTTCTGGTGCCCTGGTTCACCCGAGCAGCTAAAGAAAGGAAACTGACCAGCGAGTTACCGGCCTTGTTCAGCGCCCCCAGGACTGTGTACCAGGACCCTGCTGCCCAGCCCAGCACGTGAGTGGTGTGTGCGTGGGGAGAAGGATGCCCCTGCAGAAAGGCCAGGGGGGCACATCCGCGTCCCTCCCCACACCCTCCCGGCAGCCCAGCGTAGACTCCAGCCGAGCGAGGCGCTGCGGGGGCCCCGGCTCTGCTGTTCTCTCGGAGCAGCTGTTCGGGGCGGGCCGCTCCCTGGGCTCCACGCGGCTGGCCGGAGCCGCATACGCTCTGACCGAGCTGCAGGTGCCCGTGGGCCCTGGACGAAGGTGGGGGCTCTGGTGAGAGCGGGGTGTCAGCAGGTGGTCGGAGAGGCAGGGCAGCCATTGTGTGGGCACGTGGGTGGCCCTGCCGGAAGGCTGCCGCCTGTACCCCGTTGCCAGGGAGGAGCAGGAGGCCAGAGCCCAGCCTGAGGTGCAGCCATGCTGAAAGTCACGAGGGTCAGGAGGACGGTGACCAGGGCCGAGGTCAGGGCAGAGTGCCGTGTCTCCTCTGCACCAGATGAGGCGTTCGCTCATTTCACCTCCCTGCAGCTCCCCCAGCAGGAGCCGTGCTGTCGCCGCTGTATAGACAAGGACGCTGAGGCAAGGGGAGTCAGTCTGCAGCCGGCATGGGATTGAAACCAGGCATGGGGCACGGGTGTGTGCACCTCAGGGGGGCTGGGGTTGGAGGCTACGGGTGCCGTGCTGCCTTGGGTGGCCAGCACCTGCCGCCCCCCCTTCCCCCCCCGCAAACACTCCCCAGCCTTGGGGAAGGCTGTTCATGTGGCCCTAGGGCTCCCACCCCTCAGACCTAGAGCCCCCACAGGGACCCTTGGGATCTGCCATGACCCATCAGCTCTCTGACCTTACCCATTGCAGCTGTCCCCTCTGGCCCCTTGCCCCAGACCCACGAACTGGTTGTCAGACCCTGACAGGCCTCTGGCTAGCCCTCAGCCAGTGCTGTTCCACACGCTGCATGGCTCCCCCTCAGCACCTGGTTCCATCTGTAGCCCCAGTGGGGATTTGTCAGGAATTCATGTAGATCGTCTCCTGGATAAAGCCAGGGGCCCCTTGCTCCTGAGGTCATCTCTCTGCCTGTCCCAGATCCTCTTAAGGGCAGGCCCCTGTCTGTCATCCATGGAATGAACCCACATTCTCCGTGAGGCTCGGCCCTGCCCACCCCCTCACCTGGGGCCCCACACACTTCTGCCTCAGGGCCTTTGCACATGCTATGCTCGGGCCCATCTCCCAGGAGCAAGTTCAGGGTGCTTCCTCTGACTCCTCCCCTGTCCCCCACCCACTGAGTGAGCCCAGTCCAGATGCCCGGTTTAAATTCAGTTCTCTTTCTCACCATGTGGCCCCTAGGTAGCCCCCTGCCTGCTCTGGGCCTTGTTTTCCTCATCTGGAAAGTGGGGGTGATGAGCTAAAAGTTTTTCCCATATGGTCCTGAGCCCCTCCCTGGCCCCTCTCCAGAGCCCTTCTCTGAGCTGCCCCTGAGCTCTGTTCTCTTTGTCCCCCACCACAGGACAAAACAGAGGCAGGAGACACTTCAGCAACAGTGGCCCTGGCTTTGGCCTCCCTGGGCATCCCCCACCATGTGTGACAGCTGAGCAGGTCCCGGAGACTGAGGGGGGCTCGCAGGGCAGAGAGCCTGGGGCCGGCTCCGGCAGTCGTGGGCTGGTGCACGGCGTGCTGTCTGTGTGTGGAGGGCTGGGGGGGGGGAACTTGGCCAGAGACTGACCTCCAAACCCGGTTGCCGGGACAGCGGTTGTGAACACAAAAATCGGTCGAATGTGGGTTAGATGGCGGCCTGGGGGGTCGGCACAGGGTCACAGTGTGGGGTTGCAGCAGGGTGTGCGTGCGGGGCCGTGGGAGGGTGCGTCTGTGGTGTTCAGGTGCAGACCTGGGCGGGTGGCCCGGAGCGGGGTCTGCCTGTCCGTTATCCGGGTCCCTCTTTGCTTCGGGCTCTGTGCCCGCCACCCTCCTCCATCTCCATGCCTTGATCAGAGTGCCTGTCGCCGTCAGCATCTGATCCACTTGTCCCTGGCCACGGGGTGGGTCTCCTCTGCCCCAACAGCCACGCAGTGTGTGATGGCTGATGGGCGCTGGACAGACATGGGAAGGACTGAGTGTTTTCACAGAGCCTGAGGTGGGGGGTCCCCACTAGAGTGCAGGGCAGGCTGCAGTGGTTCTGCGGGCAGCTGTCCTGCCCCTGGTGGCCCGACTCCCAGCTCCCGGCTCTGTGCCTCGCCGGGTGTCCCAGCGTGTAGGACACCCTGTGAGCGGCGCCTGGAAGCAGGGTGCCGAGGAGGAGTGCTGTGAGCTAGCAGGAGACTGACCCAGAGGGACCAAGGCTCACGAGGCAGGCTCTGGAAGGTTCTGGAGCAGCCGAGGTGTCTGTGAGGCCTGCAGGGGACGGTCCTCGAGGGCAGGGTTACACTCGAGTAGCCACGGCACCGGTGGGTTGAGGGGCCTCTCAGGCAGGGAGCGCTGTCCATCTGGTGTGGGTGTGCACCGAGGAGGGGACGGGTCAGGGAGGAGTGCCGTCCCAGCATCAGAGCCCGAGGTCCCCATGCCAGGGTGGAGGCCGCTGCCCGCAGGGACTTCCAGGCCATCTCCGTCGGCCTTTGAGTCTGGACGGTGGTCAGCAGCGGGTGTGTCAGCGGTGCCCCAGGCCTTGCTGCACCTGGACGCGGGGGGCCCGGGGCGGGACGGTGGGCCCGGCAGAGGGACCCTGTCATCCCCTCCTGTCTTCCAGTTCTTTGTGACTCTGCTGAAGGTGGTCTGTAATAGGAGGGTGCTGCTGTTCCGGTTCACGGGGCCTCCCGTTTCTTTGGGACCGCCCCGGTTTTAGCACTGTGAGTCCCACATCCAGGGAACCCTCTCGGTCCCAGACAACAGGGATGGTTGGTCAACTTGGGGGTGGGGGGGGCGGGGGGCGGGGGCAGTAGACAAGCTGCCTCCTTGGTAGCCGAGGTGGGGGAGGAAGGTGGTCCTTCTTGGGTAGAGACCCTGCACTGAACCATGCGCTCTCTTGACCACATGGAAGGAGACACCTGTACTGTGGTCTCTGCCCTGGGGCCAGGGAGGGGGACTCATGGCGCCGAAAGCAGGCAGGGTGTGGGTTTTACTTGCGGGCGGGTGGAGAAGTTTGATTCAGAACTTAACAGGTGAAGGAGAGTGAGCCACATAGACGCCAGGGTGGAGGGAACAGCTGTGCCAAGGCCCTGGGGTGCATGTGTGCCGAAGGGCTTCCAGGTTAGGGATGACGGCCTGCCAGGTGAGCAGTGGGTGGAATTCGGCCTGAGCTTTTGGAACAAGGAAGAGCTGCTGACAGAACTGTGAGCCAGCAAGGTCTGCTGGAGGCCCTGAGTCCCAGAGGTTCTGGGAGACCAGCAGCCTCGGCCAGGCAGGGTGGGGAGGTGGGGAGGTGGGCTGGGGAGGGTGAGTCCCAGGTGGGCCAGGCCTTCCACTCCACCGAGGGGGTGCCCGTGCTTGGCAATGAAGGGTGGGTTCTCTGTGACCCTGGGGGCTCAGACCCAGGTGCCGGGGGAGAGGCCCCAGCGCAGCTCCGGGAGCGCAAGGGGCGCCCACCTGGCTGCGGCACCATGCCTTTGCCTGCTGGGTCTGGGAGCTGGAAGGGCCCGGCCCACGTAGGAACTGGCAGCCTCAGCCCTCGGTGAGAGAGAATCTGGGTCTGTGTTTGCTGGCTATAACGACTCGTGTCTGTGCGCTGTCGGTTTCCCGAAGTGCAGTCAGAGATCTTAGGGGTACCGCATAGTGAGAACAGTTAGGGGAGCTAAAAACAGTCCCATAAAATTGCTACACGAAAATCTAGTCACTGGTCTCACGTCACCGAGCACCCCTACCCCCTCGTGGCCCCGGGGGGGACCGGGGGCCTCGCTGCTGCTGGGGGCGCTGGGAGCATCGCCGTGGGGCCGTCGCCTCAGGCCTCGAGGGTGGGGGACCGCCGTGTTTGGCCACATCTGCCCTTCTGTCCGTGCGGCTCACAGACGGGTCTGTGGGCAGAAGGCAGCCCGTGAACACATGACCCGGCCCTGACCCTGACCGCTGGAGGTGGTCCCGGCTCGCCCCACGCCATCGCTGCGGCCTCGGCAGGGCGCGCGCTCCGCTCCTCCGGGTGCGTGGCGTGGGTCCCCGAGCAGCGCACCGCGTGTCCCATGGCTCAGACACCAGCCCACTGCTCGCCTTGGCCTCCCTCCCTGCGGATCTCTCCAGAGGGTCTCTCTGCTTGCGGACGTGCCCTGGCCCTTGGTGGGGCCATCGTTGCTGTGACGGCTTGGCCCCGCCCAGGGCGGTCGGCACAGTCTGGGCACAGCTGTCCCAGTCGGGTGATGAGGGGGGCCCCGCGATTGGGACCAGGGGCAGCACTGCCGCCACAGCAGGCTCAGAGGGCGCAGAACTCTGGCAGCGTGCACCTGGGCTTGGGCGAGCCTCCAGAACTGGCCCTGCCTCGCGTGGGGTCGGGGTCCGCATAGCGAGGGAGGGCCAGCCCCGGCCTGGCGGTGCCGGGTAAGGGCCAGCCAGACGTGGCAGCAGTGCCCCGAGGCAGGGTCTATTGAGTCCTGTGGCTGGGAGCCCCCAGGACGCACAGCTCAGAGATGCCTGGGGCCGCTCTCAGGGCAGTGGCTGGGTGGGAGGCAGCCGCCTCTGGATCCCGGTGCGGCACCGGGCCTCTTGCCTGCTGGAGCCAGGAAGGGAGCCTGTGGTGTCGCCGGGGCCTGCCGCCTGCCGGCTCGCCCTCTGCGGGGGGCCCCGGCCAGGCGCCTTCCCGGCTCCCCTGCTCTTCCAGACACGGGAGCTCCTGCCCGAGGGCCTCACCTGCCCCCACTGGCCCGCGGCCTCCAGCCCAGGAAAGCGAGGGTGTCCGGCTGTGGGCGGGATGGAGCTGGACCCAGTCCAGGCGGGGGGGGGGGGGGGGGGAGGCCCCGTCACTGATACTTCAAGGGTTCTGACAGTTTAGTTTCCCGGTTTGTTGTTCAGAAGACACAAGCAGGGTCATAGCGGGTTTACAGAAGGTGTGAGGCGTTGAATGGCTTGTGGCTGACCGACGCGTGAGAGATGTGGTGACTGGGTGTGTCTGGAGAGGTGGCCTGGAGTTGCCCCGAGGCCATTCCGGAACCCACAGAGGGGCGGAGGCAGGGCCTAGACGGAGGCCTTCGTGGAGCCCACGGCCCGCTCTGCGGTTGACGGTTCACCACACGTGCTCTGCAGCGCGTCTGCCCTTCCGTCCATCTATCCCGTTGTGTCTGTTTTGATTACAAGTGCTCCTTAGAAAGACGGATCCCAGCCCAGCCCAGTGTCCCCGAGGGGCAGGCTGTTCCCACGGGTTCCGTGTGGTCCGTAGTGAGACGTTAACGAGTGCTGGGCTCTGCTCCTGCCGATGGCGTGCCCCGCGGCCCCGCGGCCGGCCTGTTATCCCCCCAGGGCTCCGACGGGGGGAGGGGGGAGCTTCAGAGGCTGGCTCCCGGGCCAGAAACCGTGTCTGTGGGCTTACCTAGACCTTCTAGGAAGGTCCTAGAAGCCGTTCCTGCTCCTTCCGTCAGAACAAGCGGCTGCGGGGGACTCACCTCACCGTGACTCAGGAGCGTGCCGTGTGGCCGTGTGGAGTCACGCAGTGGGAGGATGCCCACTTCTCTCAGGAGGCGGCGGCCCCCAGGAATCTGGGGCGGGGGGGGGGGCGGGCTGCTCTCTGCGGCGGTACGGAGGGGTGGGTGGCGCATGGTGGGCGCGTGGTGTGCGCACACCTGGGCATGGAGAGCCTGGGGTGGGGCCCCGGAGCCCATCCAGTGGGGCTACGGCACAGGGCGGGCCTGGCAGAGACCCCTCCCCTGTCCTGCTCGGGGACTCCCCCGGGCTGTGCGAGTGTGCACCTGTGTGAGCATTGCGTGTGTGCGTGCGTGGTGGTATGCCTCCGACTCCCGCCCTCCTCGTCCTGTCCACACACACCTGGGGTTGTGTCCGCATCTGCCCTGATGTGGTCAGCGTCCCCCAGGGGCCCGGACATTCGGTGAGGGTGTCTCTGGACGAGGCTAGCATGTACATCTGTGAACCCTGTCCCGTGTGTGTGCGTCCCATCTGATCGACCGAGGGCCTGAACAGAACAGAAAGGCCCGGCTTTTCCTGCTGCCTCGAGCCGGGACAGGGGTTTTCTCCGGCCCCGGGGAGGGAATCCACACCGAACCTCGGGGCATCCGGGCCCCCACAGTTGTGTAGCTGGCTCCCCCTAGCGAGGCTCCCCACATACATGTGCCCTGCCGCTCTCTTTCTCCGGAAAGCCCTGGCCGGTACGCCCCTACAGCATCGCGGGCTCTGACACAGCCTGCTGGGCCCACCCTCCGTCCCGCGATGGGAGGCTGGGGCCGGGCAGGGTGTCCGAGGCAGGGGCGGTGAGGTTCTGAGGCTCTGGCACCCTGCAGTTGACTGGCAGCATCTGGTGGGGGCCTCGCTGTTCTCTAGGGCCTGTGTGGGAGGGAACGGCCTGTTAGCAGCAACGGCGACCCAGGGCAGGAGGCTGAAGGCTACGAGTTGGAGCGAGACTATCTGGAAGGAGGCACGGCACTCGTGTGTTGTGGGGGCACCAGGAGCCCATGACTATTCAGAGCCTTGCACGCGGAGAGCGGGCTGCGGTCTTTACCGAGACCTTCCCGTCCCTGGAGGGACTGCCTCGGTTGTCCTCCCCAGGGACGCCTGTGGCCGTATGAGCCAGGGAGGCAGGCCTGAGAGAGGGAGCATGGAGCTCCTTGCCACCTCAGGGCCTTTGCACTGGCTGCTCCTCTCTGGGCGGCTCCCATGGGTCCTCACTAAGCAGCTCTCAAGTGGGCCCTTCCCTTCAGCTCCCCTGCTTGGGTTGCCCTCCTGTCCCTTTGGGCCAACTCCCTTCTGAGCTGGTCACCGGTGCCTGGACTGGCACAGTCAGTGCTGAGCACCGGCTTTGTGTATGCAGATGGGGGGGGGGCCACAGAGTCCAGAGTCCGCCTGATACCCACGGATAGGGAGGGAGCGCGGAGGTCTCGGTGTGAGCAGGGCCGCCATGTTGGGGTGTGGGGGAGTGGCCCCTGCGTGCTGAGATAAGCAGGGGCGCCAGGAACTTCAGAGGGGCACGAGGACTTGTGACCAGGACTCCAGGACAGGCTATAGACACGCCAGCGACCCGCGGTGTCCCTGGGGTCTGAGATTCCAGAGGGCGGGCGCAGGAAACGGTCTGCCCCATCTGGGAAGTGAGGGTCCACCCGCTGCTGTGTCACAAGCCCGCGGAGCTCTGGGCAGAGCCCTATAGCCTGGGCAAAGGTGGGCATCAGACTTAGGGCGGAGCTTCAGCGAGGGACAGTCCCTGACCGAGAGGTGTCCCAGGACGGGTGCCAGCTTGGTCTCCCTCTCCCTTCCTGTTCGTTGCCCCTTGGCCCTAGGGAGCGGGGAGGGGCGCAGGAGGGTGCACGCTCGGCCTTTAGCGTCAGTTCAGAGGTGAGAGGCTTTGAGGGGCTGTCCTCCGTCTGTGTGACTGTGATTTCAGGCCCCTCAGGAGAGTCCTGGGGGCGTGGGGCGTCCCACCCTACGTGAGGGGGAGTCTGCGCCCCCACATGTGTGTGGTTGCTCCCGGCCCAGGCTGTGGAGTCACATGGGGCGAGACAGTCACGGGAGCTTCCGTGCCCGGACAGACGGTTCTAGTCCGGCCAGCCTGGTGGGGCCGCTGGCGCTGGGTCGGAGGACCTCGCCGGACGAGGAACAGCGTGTCCCTGTCTCCGTCGCCAGGCCAGGGCACCGCAACAGACTGGGAATTTGGTTCTTGCTGCCACCTACCCGGGTGGGCTGAGGCCCCTGAGGCCTGGCGGTGGCCGGGTGCCCACCCGAGAGCAGAGGCCTCAGGCAGCATTTCCCGTGGGGACGTGAGGGTGTCACCTGGGATGTGGGAGAGCCTCTCCGCCGTGGGCATCACTATCATCCGGGCCCTCTTCCCTTCCCCCTGGGGTGAATGCTTTCAGAACCCTCCGGGTCCCTTTTTGAGGTTCCCTCCCTCTTCTTCGGCAGCCCAGTGGGGACGGTGCCTCCCACCCCACCCCACGGACCCAAGCAGGAGGGTGGCGGGTGACACTCTACCTGCCCACCACCAAGCAATGCCAGGCCCTCCTGGGCTCTGGGCTCACTGGCCGGACTGCAGGTGTGCTGGGTGCGGGACCACCTCTGCAGAGCAGGAGCAGTGCTCGGTGGTGCGGGGACCCCGCGGGGCATGAGAGCCGGCTGCTGTTGTTGGCATCTGCACGGCACATGCTCGGTAAATACCCGCTGCGTGCCGGGCCCTGCCTTGGGCACCAGGTGCAGCTACGAACGAGATGGGCACAAGTCCCCATTCTAGGGAGGGGCCTGGGGTCCCTGGAGGTCTGCACACCTGGCCGAGTCTGGGACTGATTTCCTAAGACGGGCCTCCGTGATATCAGGGTGCCAGGCTGCGTGCAGCTGGGTGGGCAGGTAGATCCCCGGGTTGCCCCAGGGGCCGGTCGTCATGTGCTGTGGGCACGGCCTGCAGTTCCGGAACCCAGGGCACCCTAGGCAGGGGCTGCGCCTCACCAGGGCCCGTGCAGCCATCGGTCCCGGCACCCGCCCAGTTCCGGGCCAAGGATCAGGGCCCCCTGTGACCAGGTGGTGCCCCTTGGGAAGCCTGCTCCCTTATGCAGCTTTGTTGCAGCTCCCCCTGCCCCCCACCTGTCCTGACAGGCCCACCCAAGTCCCGCCCCCCGCCCCGTCCGCCCCTCCTCCTGAGCTGTGATCCCAGCAGGGGGGCCTGGCGCCTTCAGGCGGGTGCGGTCACACACACCCCGGGCCCGCCCTCAGCACAGCATGGCCCGACACGGTGTCACTGGAGGGATGACACTGCCAATTAACCGGCCTTGTCCTTCTTCACTCGCAGAAGGACATGGCCCTGAAGCCACACGAGCGGAAGGAGAAATGGGAGCGTCGCCTTGCCAAGAAGCCCCGTGAGTCAGAAAACTGCCCGTCTGCAGAACCAAGCGAGAACGGGCGGCCCCTGGAGATGGGCAGCCCTGAGCAGGACCTGGAGCCTGCCTGCGACCGGGGGAAGAAGAAGGTCCCCCTGCAGCCCACCAAGCAGGTGAGCCCCGGGCCCCGCCCCCACTCAGAACCGTGGTCTCTGCGCCCTCGGGGCCACACCAGCACCTGGACACCGCCGTCGGCATCCGGGCCCGCCTGGCAACGTGCTCCATCGTTGTTGGGGCAGGGGGTGCGGGGCACACGTGGGCTGGGGCCCCAGGCAGCTGCTCACCGTGAGCCTGGGGCCCGAGCAGACGGAAGGCCCGCCCCCGGTGGGTCCCAGCCGGAGAGGCCGGGCTGGGAGCGCAGGCACTGGGGGTGGGGGAGCGTGCACTCGGGGCAGGAGGGCGCACCCGCTGCTAGGCCGGCCCCGTTTCCCCATCGCGTCTGTCAGGCTCCGCCGACCGCGGGGTGTCCGGCGTGTCTGTAATGCGCGGGGGGCCAGGTTCAGTGCTGGGTGCTCTCCGCCTGCCGGACGTCTGTGGAGCGCAGCGTACCTGTGGGGGGAGGGGGGGGGCCACGTGACTTCCCCGGCAGGGGTCCAGGTGCGGGGAGCAGCCCCTCCGCAGCCCCTCCCGCCCAGGGGCCTCCCCCCATGGCGGGAGGGGCCGTCCTCGCTGTCCCCAGAGCCCAGCCGGGATGGGACGGGGAGCCTGGGACCAGGGGCTGTGTCCCGGCTGCCGGCTCGGTCCTGCAGCTGCTCTCCTCCTCGGGGACTCGCTGGTTTGCGCCTTGTTTTCAGAGAGGGGTTCTTCTCGCTGTTCCAGGCTCCCCTTCAGCTCCCTTGGGGATTGGGCTGCTGGTGAGGGGCAGCATGTCTCCGGGCCCCGGGCTGGTCGGGGGGTGTGCAGGCACGCCTGCCCGGGTGGACACGTGCTCTTTCTTCCAGCAGGTGTGCTCCCCAGAAGGGGGGCCGCTCCCAGCCAGCCACTGGGACCAGAACGGCCCGGCCCAGCTCCAGCAGCAGCTCCAGCCCAGCCAGCCCCAGGGGTCACCCCCAGCCCCGTGTCAGCGCTGCCAGCCCCGTCGGGCTCTCCCGGACCCCGGGCAGCCCTGCCGGCCCCAGCCGCCACTCCCGGGTCAGCGCAGCTGGCCCCAGCGGTCACTTCTGGGCCCAAGACAGCCCTGCCGGCCCCGGCGGTCACTTCTGGGCCCAGGTCAGCCCTGCCGGCCCCAGCGGCTGCTTCCAGCCCCAGATGAGCACTGCCGGCCCCAGCGGTCACTCCTGGCTCAGCCCTGCCGGCCGCGCTGGGGGCTCCTAAGCCCCAGGCAACGCTGCCGGCCCCTGCGGTCCCTGCTGGCCCCGTGCCACCTCTGCCGGCCCCTGCGGTCCCTGCTGGCCCCGTGCCACCTCTGCCGGCCCCTGCGGTCCCTCCTGGCCCTCTGGCACCGCTGCCGGCCCCTGCGGTCATGGGTGGCTCCCTGTCTCCGCGGCCAGCCCAGCCGGGCGTCCTCAGGACAGCGGGGCCGGCCCCCACAGTCACTCCTCCTGCTGCGTCCACGCCGCCGGCCCGCCGCCTCACTTGCGGGCCAGTGCTGCTGCCCCCGGCGGGTGCTCCTAGCCCCGTGCCAGCCCCGGAGGTCCCTCCTGGGCCAGCCCAGCCGCCCCCAGGGGTCACTGCTGGGCCTCAGTCAGCCCCAGCAGTTAGTTGAGGCCCCAGAGCACCCTGGCCCCCCGAAACCTTCGCTGCTGGGCCCCGGACAGCCGTGCCAACAAAAGCGGCCACTCATGGGCCCAGAACAGCCCCGTCTGCCCAAGCGGCCACTCCTGGGCCCAGAACAGCCCTGCCGACGAAAGCGGCCACTCCTGGGCCCAAAGCAGCCGTGCCAGCCCCTGCAGTCACTTCTGGGCCCCGGCCAGCCCTGCAAACCCCAGCCTTTACTCCCCATCCCTGAGCCCCCGTCACTCCTGGGCCGGCCTGCTCCGCCCCGCCGGCCCCTCCTGGGGCCCCTGAGCCAGCCGCGGCGCTCCCTGCTGGACCTGGTGCGGGCCCATCAGCCCCAGCTCTCACTCCTGGCAGCGGGCCGGCCCTGCAGGCCCCTGAGGTCACGACGGACTCGGTCCTCCACCCCTGCGGTGGCCCGCCAGGCCCCATCTGTGAGCCCTGGAGCCTGATGCCCGGTTTCTGTACCACCCTGGGTGTGGCTGTGCTGGGCACCTATGTTGCCAAGACTGGCCAGAGGCCTTCGCCAGACAGGCCGGGCCGTTCGTGGTTGCAAACTGAGGTTTCAGCAGAGGCAGCCCCCTGCAGAGCCGCCACTGGGCTGAGGCCCACCTGCACCAGGAGGAGGGGAGAGGACCCCCAGCATCTTCCCACCCGCCCCCATCGTGCCCGCTACCCTGTGATGTACACGCCCCTAAGAGAGCGAACACGGCTGCCCCCCGCAGGGGGTCTCGGTGCCTCTGTGCCTCCGAAGTGCCCACGTGTCCTTGTGTGTCGGAGTCTTTGTGCACACCCGCCCCAGGTGTGTGCTGCCCCTCAAGTGTTTGTGTGCAGCGTGTGCGTGCATGTACGTGGTGTGTGTGCATACGTGCCGTGGGGCTTGCCGGCTGCAGGCCTGGCGCTCCTTGGGCCCCAACCCAGCTGGCCAGCGCGCATCCCCCACCCCTAGGCCGGAAGCGGGCTCCTCTGGGGCCCAGCCACAGGTCCCGCTCGCCTCCCCTCTAGCCCAGGGTGGGGATGTGTGTCCACCTCCCGGGTTCTGTGAATGCAGGGAGGGGACGGATGCCAGGGCGCTCAGGCTGTCTGTGGCCGCTTAGGAACTGGTGGTGACAAGGAGGGCCCCCCCCCCCCGCCCCGCCTCCACTGAAGGAGGCCAAGCACTGAAGCAGAGGCAGAGTGTCCCATCCCCCCCAGCTCTGGACCAGGAGGGCCCCAGGCTGTTCTCGGAGCGCCTCCTCCCGGCCTCCCACTCAGCCTGTGCAGCCGTCAGCTGCCAGCCCCCCAGGGTCTTCCCTCTTGGGACAGACCTCACACTACAGGGCTTTGCCTGCCCTCCGCCCACCCCACACCTGTGCTCAGGGGTTGCCCATTCCTCACCCCAGACCCCTGGCTCGGGGCAGTCCCACACTGGTGCTCCCGGAGTCCTGGGCGTGAGGCGAGGGCTCGGCTCTGACTCTCCGGGATTTGAGGGTCTCTGGGAGAGGGGACCGCAGCCCTCTCTGGAGAGCATCAGCCACCTGAGGGTGGCCCGGCTGTGCTCCCACCAGCCTTCTCTGTGCCCAGTCTCACGGGGCTGCGACGGCCACTCGCGTGCTGATCCTGTTTGCGAAGGCCTCGGAGGTGCCCCACCCCACCCCTCTTGCCCTTTGGGGTCCTGGCTGGCTGGGTGTGGGGTCCGCCCAGAGCAGGGCCCTCAGGCATCTGGTCCTCACCCGGGTCTCCCTCCCAGAAACGCGGGGCTTATTTTTCTGATTAAAGAAAATAAAAAGTGCCGTGCCATTATTTTTATAACAGCATCAGTGAGTGTGTGTCATCCGTGAACCGACTTATTCCCACAAGTGGTTTTCTGCACATCTGGACTTGCCTCCCTTTCCTGCACACCTGCTGAGCACCAGGAGAGCAGCCTGGGGAGGAGGTGCCCGGGGAGGGGCTGCCCGGGGAAGGGTGCAGGGCCTGGACACGGCTCGCCATGCTGTGTGATGTGTGTTCGGTGGGGGGGGGGGGGCACTGCGCTCGCCTTAATTGCTGTCCAGGCCTCCGTGGCCGGCCCGGCCCTCACACCATTTCGTGTTCCTCGGAGTCCCTGCTCTAGAAGGGGTCTTTCTCTGGGGGCTGCAGAAGAGGCCTCGGAGGCTTGTCGTGGACTGTACCGCCCCTCCCTCGCCCCGCCCCGGAGCCCTGCTGACCTGAGGGCCGAAGTGCTGGAATCTTCCCTGTTGGTTCTGTGCAGGCTCGTGGGTGGGGTCAGGCAGGTGTGAACCGTGCCGCCGCCGCCACCTTCTAGGCCTTTCCGCTCTGGGAGTGTTGGCCCTGGCACTTGAGTGCCTATGTGGGGGAAACGGTGCTGGTCCACAGGAGAGGGTAGGCGACCGCAGCCCCCCTAGGCTGGGCCCACTTCTTCCCCTCTGGAGCGACGCCGCCATGGGTGACCCACGGCGCCCTCGGACCCATGCTCTTCTTTGCCTGAGGACGTGCTGAGGAAGCAGCTCTTGTCCCATGAGAACCCAGAGGGGCCCCTGCAAGGCCCTAGGGGACCCCACCCCACACCGTGGCCGCAGCCGGCTTTGGGTTCAAAGTGACGGGTCCCCGAGGGGAGTGCATTCTGGGGAGACGACCACGTGCTGGGGTGGAGGGGGCTGCACCACGTGGGCTGTGTCCTGGGGCGGGGGGCTGTTGGCACCCTCGTCGCCCTGAGGAAGTGAGGGTCCTGTGTGGCCACACCTTGGATGTATCTGGCAGCTGGTAATCTGGGTCTTTCTGTGGGTTTGGAGATCGTGAACTGGCAGCTCATTCTAATGTTACGAATCACTCGTTGGCCAAAGGACACACCTGCATGGGCCCCTGCGTGGCCTGGGGTAGAGAGAGGCTTGGGCTCCAGCGGAATGTGGCCCCAGGGCCAGAAGTGTGGCCCGCCCTGTTGTGGGGAGAGTGGGGCAGCTCTGCCTGGCGTTTGGGGGGTGGAACGAGTCCTCGGGTGCCGTGGGTTCCAGGGGACCCCTCGTATGGGGACCGGAGCTGGGCGCTGTGCTTTGCGGGGGTCTTCCTCCAAGCCCCACAGCCCGCCTCTTGCAAGCCCGCGCCTCCCCGTCAGCCTCAGCGGATGGGGCCCTGGGGAGGAGACCATACCCCATCCCTGCTGTGCCCCGGGGAGCCAAGGGCAGCGGTGGTGGGGCTGGGGTGGTGGTTCGCAGGGAGGGGAGGGCCCTCCTGAGCACGGGGACCCCCTGGTGGGCCTCATCCAGCGCTTGCCGGGGTCGCCCCGGTCCAGGGCCCCCTGGAAGAGCTCGTCTGCCCCACGCGCACATCTGTGCGTGTGTGTGTGTCCGTCCGTGTCCCCGTCTGAGTGTGGCGGTGCTCTCCCAGCGGGCTCCCAGCTCAGGTGGATGCCCGAGCCCTCCCGACACGTCCTGCCCCATCACGCAGACGCCCAGGGAGGAGGAGCCCTGGGCCGGCCCGCCGCTCGATGAGTGAGGATTGCACCAGCACCTCCATTACCAGGTGCTGCTCCGGGCCCTGAAGAGGCGTCCGTCCGACGCAGACCAGCCCTGCCCCCTGGAGCTCAGATCTAGCCGGGCGGCCCGTGGCTCAGTCACTCACTGGGTTAGCAGGGGCCGGCGTGCATCCAGGCTGCCCCTGCCCTGGCCTGAGGCTGTGGGGACCACCACCCATCCGGGCAGCTTGCCGAACCCAGGGAGCTTGAGGAAGGTGGCGTCCGTGTCCCGCTGCCCACTTGGCCTGGGGGGATTCGGCAAGAAGCCTGCCCCAGGCCTGGGTTGGGGCCCCAACACTTGAGGGGGCCCCGGCCTTGTTCAAAGGCAAGTCTGGTCCTGCGGGTGGAGCCTGCCGGCAGCGTTGCGTGATGGGGTCCTGGCCAGACCACGCAGCCGTGAACACTCTGGTGGCCACGTCAAAATTCGAGAAGGGACAAAATCCATCTAAATAACGTATTTTAACGTGGTGTGTTCTCAGTGGTATCTTTTCAACGTGCAATCAACGAAACTATCAGCGGGATGTTTCTCTCTCTCTGTAGCAAGTCTCGGGAAGGGGGTGTGGGTCTTGCCGGTATAGACCTCCGCGGGTCAGACGGGTGCGTTCACACGCTCCGTAACCGTGTGGCTTCCGGCCTGGGGGGAGTGGAGGGCGGCCTGGCCTGGGAGGGTCCCCAGGGACCTGTCTCCCTGAGTCTCTCTCCTCACCCTCGTGACTCTTGCTGGATTGCTCACGCTCAGCCAGCCCATGGTTTGAATCCTCGGCACTGGGCCGCAAGGCTGAGCGCGGCAGCCCAGAGCCTCCCCGCGAGCTCTGAACCTCCCCCTGTCCCAGGGGTGAGCTGGTGTCTGCGCGAGAGCCGTCTTGTGCCGCTCACCCCCACCCAAGGCCGGTCCTTGCTTCTACCTTCCGAATGTCTGTCGATGAGATTTCATTAGAAAATAATTCAAAGCGAACGGCTGTCAGGACGCATCATCAGCCAGGGAGCATGCACTAAGCAGTGTCGGAGCGACCCGGTGCTTGTGCTGGAGGACGAGATGGGCCCGAGACCGGTGGCCACGAGGAGCTGGAGGGGGTGGGTGTGAGGAGGGGAGTGACGCAGGGAACAACAGAGAGAATGACCAGGCCGGAAGCGCCACCGAAGTGACCCCGATCTGGACTGATGAGGAACGAAGAACCCCAGACTCATCCAGGATCGGGCCTGAGACGGGAGACCCCGACACGCCAGGGACGCACAGGGACCGCTCATCCTAGGGAGTCGTCAGCAGGGGGGAGGTGCGCGCTTCCCAAAACGTACGGCTTCCCCAGCGGACCCACGGCGAAGCCGACGAGCTGAATGGTCTCGTGTCCGTAACACGGGTGTCACCGCGCCCCGCCCGCCACCACGGCCCCTGGGCACCTGACAGAAGCTGGCCTCCCCGCCGTCCAGGCCCAACACCCCTGACCCGCTGACGTAGCTCGCCACACCTGGGAGGTAGTGGGCGTTGCTGTCCTCGCGGAGTTGCCCAGACAACTCCGTCCCTGGAGTCTGTGTCCTTGACCTTGACCCTCCTCTGCAAGACCGCGGCGGTGGCAACTGCTGGGTTCCCGGGCTCCTGTCGCCCTGCCGTCTGCAGCCCATCTGAGCATGTCCTTCCCCTGCCGAGAATGTTCTGGAAGGTTCCCTCTACTCCTGGTGACCTGAGTCACCCTCCTCCCCCGACTTGCCTAGTTTCTGACTGACTGCCATCTACATTCAGCTCCTGCGCTGTCCACCCTGCGAGCCCTCCCTGCCGCTCCAGGCCCCTCCAGGCCCCTCGTGCCCTGTGCACCTGTCCTCAGCTCACAGCCAGGCCCCGTGACCCCGAGCCTGGCAGAGGCAGGCGCTCGGGGAGGCGGGTTCTGGATGCCCCACATGGGCCGTCTGTGCTGTTCCCCATGTCCGTGTCACGTCAGTACTGCATGCCAGGGGACTGGCGTCCTGGCAGGGGCCTCCTTGGCACTCTGGGCAGCTGACTCCGCCCCTCGGTGCCTGGGTCTCCTCGCCCGTGTGGTGGGGTAAGGACACTGCTTCCTCAGGGTGGTCGGGAGCGGAGCCCTAATTCAGTGAAGTCTCAGAACAGCGCCGGGTCCCGAGCCGATGGGAACGGCTGATTCCTACTCGGGGAAATAGTTGTTCCCACCCGACTCATTCTCACAGCTGGCTTGCGGCTCAGGGGCGCTCGCGGTCCCCAGGCTGGGCTGTGCCGCCGTCGGCATGTCAGCGCACAGGTGCGGCCCCTCGGCGGGGGCTCAGCGCTCTCCCCCCCCCCCCCCGTCACCCTTCTCAACCCCCAGCCCCGCCTGCCCCTGCCTCTGGGCCCGTTTCCTCCTCTGTAAGGTGAGGTGCCAGCAACCCTACGCGCCTCACGTGCACGCGAGACGGCAAGCAAGTCTGTACGCCTGCCGCGTGCTGGGTCTGTCTTTGCTGCTGGCCTGGTTTTCTTACAGAAGGCTTCTGTGGCCTCCTTGCTGGACCCTCTCGGGTCCCTCCCCAGGAGCAGCAGGCTGGGGCGGGGCTGCCGCAAGCCCTGGGCTCCTGTGAGCTCAGAGGAGGGGACACAGGGGGCCCGGGGTGGCAGGCACCCGGCCCGCCCAGACCCACCTGGCCCTGCGTCAGAGGGAAGGGCTCAGCATTCGGCGTGAGCTCCCTTGTCACTCCCTGTGTGGGGGGTGGATCGGGGGTAGCAGTGAACGTGACAGAAGACGGTCCCTACCTTCACGAGGCTTACATTCCAGTTGGGAAGACAGGTGTGGAACAGGCGGAGGGATTCCGATGTGCCGACGCGTCTGCCCGCAAAGGGAGAAGGGGCCCCTGTAGAGCAGGGATCAGGGAGCCTCTCCCAGCCCGCCCGGGGAGGGCCCAAGTGCCGGCTGTCCTGCAGAGGGGCTCCGGGGGTTGTGAGCAGCTCAGGGCACGAGCTGATGTGCTGCCCCCAGTGGGCAGTGGATGGGTAGCAGGTTTCTGCAGGTGCAGGAAGCTCTGGGTGGCTTGAATCAAGTCCTTAGTCTTTCAGGTGATGGGGACGACATCCGAGTGGCTCAGTGGCCCAGCCAAAAAGAGCCCAGAGAACCCCACTCCAGCTTGGGGGCACCACTCCTGAACCCACTCTGATACGTTCTGGGGGCCAGACATGGCTGCCCATCTTGTCCCTCTGGCAAGGGAGACCACGCCCAGGCACAGACGGGGCTCACAGGCAGCTTGTGTCCCCCAGGGCCTCCTGGCCACATGTCACCTGGGAGTTGGCCTCAGCAGCACCCCTTATAACCTGTTGTGCATCTTACCTATCTGTCCATCTGTTGGCCCATCCATCACCCACCCACCCATCTACCCACCCAAGTCCCAGTGGAAGAACGTGGCACAGCGGAAGGGGTGAGCAGCCTCAGATAGCGGCAGCCTGCTCCCTGGCACTGGGCATGGGGACGCTTGCACTGCCCGAGCCCCCTTCCCTGCGCCGGACCCCGGGCGTGGTCATCGGGGACAGAGGACAACCTTTCCCACTGAACACTCACAGCATGATGCAGGGAGACAGACAGGGCAGCCGTGGTCCTGCTTCACTTTCAGAGGGACGCTTGGGGCCTTTACGGTCCCTCACCCAGCCTGGTTGATGCAGGAGCGGACAGAGTATTGGGAAGGATTTCTGGAAGAAGCGGGGCTCAAGCTTATCACCCGAGTAGGTGATAGTCAGCGGAGGCACCAGGTTGCATCTGATCCCACATGCAACCCCAAGAACTCCCCCTGTGAGTCTCGGCCGGCCCCACGACCACCCTCCAGGGGACACCAGCCTGAACACACCCAAGCTTAGCCATGACTCGTCTCTCACGTTCTGAGAGGGCTGTTTTAGGTGCACAGCAGTGGAGCCGGCGGCTGTGTGTGGGGGGGGGGGTGGGGGGGGTGGGGGGTGGAGGCTGTGCAGGCAGCCGTGTGCGTGTGTGTGTCGGTGGGGGGAAGGGCTTGGTCGCACACCCCAGGGCTCACCTGCTCCCACCCCGTGCACCAAGTGTGCTTGCACTGTCTGTATGAAGGGCGCCTCCCCGGGCTGGCCTTGCTCTGTCATCTTGCCCCAAGGCGGGGCTCCCTGGCAGTTTCTTGTTCACCGAAGAACTGGGCCGGGAGCACAGGCCTCTGCTGGGCATGGGTTTAGGCCCTGGAGCTTGGAGGGTGGGCACGTTGAATGGAACACAGGTTATATGGCAGGGGAGGTGCGGGTGCAGGTTCTGCGGGGTCAGGGGGCCCCACTGAGCCGCAGGGAACTGGGTACCTGTTGCTGGTGAGACGAGCAAGTGGTAGGGGGCCCAGGGGGACAGCCAGGCCTGGAGACACTGGAGGGGGCTTCCGGGGCAGAGCTGTGGGTTTGCAGCTGGGACAGTCAGGTCCAGGGACTGAGGGGCACACCAGCCATGGGCAGTCTGCTGTTTCCCCGGTGGCACTGCTGGGTCCTATTCCTTGGGCCCTTTCTCAGCAGCACCCTCTGGACTGGCCACTCACCCCTCACCCCTAACACGCCTGTGGCCTGATCGCCAAGTGGAGCCACATGTTGCCTGTCTGCGTCCGGCCCAGGAGGCGGACACTCGCTCCTGGGATGTGCAGTGGAGCCCGGGCTGGGGGGCCCTGTCGGGGAGAGGTCAGGGGAGGCACACAGCTGGGAGGGCACAAGATGGGGTGGCAGCCTGGGAGGTGTCTTGGAAGGGGGAGTGGCCACAGCCTTGTTGTTACTGCCAGAAAGCTCAGGATCCCAGGTGCCCCTGGTACGCCCCAGTCTGAGAGTAGTGTCCCTCACCCCGCTAGTCTGATGGCAGTGACCTAAACATGCGAGTTTAAGGGAATTGTGCTCTCCCCACCCTTCTGAGAGCCGTGACCTGGCCCTGCCAGGCTGAGGGCAGTGCCTTATTTCTACGTATCCCTCAGCCTGAAGGCAGAGTCCCAGCCCCACCAGTCCGAGGGCACGCTCTGGTGGCACACCACCGTGTAGGAGCGGGCTGTTAGATTTGCAAGCCAGTTTCCAGACTGTTGGCAGCTGAGCCAGCCATGGTGTGTTTACACACAGAAGCTGCGGGTGCCCCGTGTCGGGGCTCTCCCCTCCCCCAGGAGGTGCCGTCCCATAGTTTTCCTATCAGCCTTCTGACTCAGCTCGACGCCTTTACGGGTGACCCCTCCCCGGCTACCCTGTCCTTTTTCAAAATGCTGTGTTTTTGGTACTTGTGGCTGTTTGCCAGCCATGTGCCAGCCTCTACTTTGTAGGCTTCAGGAGGTGGGGGTGTGCCTGATGTGTTCACTGCCCAGAACAGAGCCAGCTCCTAGGCATCCAGTAAGCATCGGGTGGGTGGGTGGATGGATGAGTGGATCAATGGGTAGATGGATGGATGAGTAGGTGGGTGGGTGGATGGACGGACGGACGGATGGATGGACGGACGGACGGGTGGATGGACGGGTGGACAGACGGGTGGACAGATGGGTGGACGGATGGATGGACGATGGATGGATGGGTGGACAGATGGATGGACGGACGGATGGGTGGATGGATGGACGGACGGACGGATGGACGGACGGACGGATGGATGGATGGATGGATGGATGGACGGATGGATGGACGGACGGATGGACGGATGGATGGGTGGACAGATGAGTGGATGGATGGATGGATGGATGGATGAGTAAATGGAGAATGGATGGGTAGACGGGTGGTGCATTGATGGCTAGATGGGGGATGGACTGATGGGTGGATGGATGGATGGGTGGACGGACAGATGGATAGATGGGTGGATGGACAGATGGATTGACAGATGGACGGACAGATGGATGGACGGATGGATAGGTGGATGGATGGATGGATGAGTGAATGGAGAATGGATGGGTAGATGGGTGGTGCATTGATGGCTAGATGGGGGATGGACTGATGGATGGACGGACGGACAGATGGATGGGTGGATGGACGGACAGACGGATGGATGGGTGGATGGATGGACGGATGGATGGGTGGGTGGACGGACAGACGTAATGGACGGGTGGATGGATGGGTGGACGGATGAGTGGATGGACGGGTGGATGGATGGACGGACGGATGGATGGATGGACAGATGGATGGGTGGATGGGTGGGTGGGTGGATGGATGGATGGATGGATGGATGGATGGATAAGTGAATGGAGAATGGATGGGTAGATGGGTGGTGCATTGATGGTTAGGTGGGGGATGGGCTGATGGGTGGATGGATGGATGAGTGGATGGACCACAAGGCCCAGTGGTGGGCACAGGCACAGGGGCTCTCACCTACTCTCCCAGGGCAATCAGGGCACCCTCTGGCCCTGGACATGGACTTGAAGGCCCAGGGACTCTGATCTCATCTCTCCAGCTCCAGCTGGAAACAGAGGTGTGCCAACCCTGACCCCCTAGCATGATTGGCCAGTGGTGTTTCTGAGCAGCTAGGGAAGCAGACAGGGCTACAGGACAGCCAGACTGCAGCTTGGGCTATTTGGGGTCCTGACCTGGGGACACAAGTAGGTGACCAGCCATCCCACTGTGTCTGGGATTGGGGTGGTTCCCAGGATGCAGGACTCAGTTTTGCAGGATTTTCTGGGAAATGGGGCTTTCAGAACTAAAACTGGCCACCTGAGGAAGGGTGACAGACCCAGCCTGCCCCTCCTGCAGGGTACCACTGAGGAGTCTGGTTGAGGCACCCTTTCTAGGGCCCAGCTGAGAGAGGAGACAGTCTGTATGAGTGTACGAAGTAGAATTCAGGATCCTCCTTCCTGAAATTTCAGCTGCGTATGGGTTGTAACGTAGGCCCTCCTTCCCTTTTCCCCTAACCAGTTGTACTTGTGCAGTGAACAGCCTTCGCAACTGTATGTGACAGCCCTGTGTTGGTCCTTTCCTGTCCCTGTAGTGTCTTAGGGTTCAGCTCTTCTCTTCTGGGGCAGGGACCCTGACCCGAGCTAACCTGAACTGCTATCCCCCAGCATTGAGTGTCGGGCTCATGGGGGTGATTACTAATGATCAGGGCCATGAGTCTCAGCTGGATCCACACCAGAGTCTCCCACAGGGCCTGATGGCACACGGTTTGCGTTTCAGATTCAGTAAGCCTGGGGTGGGACCTGGAAATGTGTATTTGCATTCCTGACAAGTTCCCAGGTGTTGCTGATGCTGCAGGCCCAGGGACCCCACTTTGAGAAGCACTGGACTATGGCTCTTGGCTTCTTAGAGAGGCTCCCCCAAACAAGGCAGAAAGGAGGGTCCCCTGTCTGTCCTGGGGTCCAGGGCAGTTAGAGCCCTGCAGGTGACAACAGTGACACCTGGTGGCTTCTCGGGGCTGGCCCTGGGCCCAGGCTGACAGATTCCTCCACCCCCCACACCCTCCGCCCCCACCCTCCCCCGCACGTGTGAGGGACTCCGTTGGCTTCCCCATTTCACAGGTGAGGAAACTGAGGCTTGCCGACAGTCAGAGGAAGCCATTCTGGCCCAGGGTCTGTACATTCACTGCCCAGCTGAGCAGCATGGAGCAGGGCAGGCGGGGGCTCGTGCCTGGGGTGGGGCTAGGACCCTGCCCTCGGCCTGGCTCGGGGAAGGAGGGTGGGAGGCTGCTGGCGAGGCTGGGCCTCCCCTGGGCCCGGGCCTGGGCCCCAGGCTCTGGCTTGTGGATACTAGTTCTGTCTTGTCGTTTACGCTCTGTTGGCCAACAGCATGGGGCCTGTGGCTTTGGGGGGCTGCACCCCCATCGTGGGACCTGGGGTGGCCCTGGGGAGGCCAGGGCTCTGAGGAGAAGACTTGAGAGAGGCTGAGCCTGGCGTGGGGTCTGCAGGAGGAGGGGCCCAGGCCTGAGGGAGCTTCCCTGGGACTCAGGAGTATTTCAGAGCATAGACAGTGCACCTTGCAGTCCTGTCCTGACCTTTGGCCCAGTCGGGGTCTCCAGGCTGGAGGGTGCTTGAGACGAGAGGGCCGGCTGTAGGCTCTGGGTCCTGGCCAGGGCCCCCTGACCCTGGTCGTGAGGCGGGTTCTGAGGGCTCCTGGAGGGCGCCGGTACTGGGCTGGGAGGCCTGGAGGCAAAGAGGAGGGTAGGACGTTCACATGCCCTGCGGCGTCCCCACACTGTCCCACAGGGTCTTGAACAGCACCAGGGGGAGGGGTGGGCCGGATGGTGAACCACCAGGCACGCAGACGAGGTGCGGTCAGCGTGTGTCCCACACACTGACACAGAGGACAGGGCTGCCGGGATGTTCCAGAACCGGGAGGCTGGAGGGGTAGGGAGGTGGTGGGACGGCGGACCCCGGCTAGCGAGTCAGGGAGGCTGAGAGGGCAGTCAGGAGCCCAGGAAAGCTGGGCCAGATGGTTCGGGGCTGTAGGAGGTCAGGGTCGGGGCTGTGATGTCTTCATTGCCACGGCTCTGTGAGGTTTGACGTTGTTTCCAAGCAAAAAAAAATAGGAGCGAAAATCCCGGGTCTCCTTAGCCTCTCGGGGCTTGGTTCGGTCCTCTGTAAAGTGGGCACAAACGTCTCATCAGGGCTTCTGGGGGAGAAGCAGAGAGCTGAGCACCACAGGCCGGGGCGGGGGCGGGGGGGGGGGGGACGGGACGCTGGACAGCGTATGACAAAGCAGCCGTCCTGCCGCGGGGTGCTGTCTGCCTGAGGCGCAGGGAGGTCTAGGCCTGGCCGGGGTCCCGCGGTGGGGCGTGGCCCGCACACACCCAGCTGGTGGTGCCCTGGGACCGCCGTGGTGGGCGCGGACGCAGAGAGGGTGGGTGAGCTGCCCTGGTCTGTCGTGGAGGCCCGGTGACCAGCTCCCTGGTGTAGTGAGATGGGGCAGGATGGCCCGCGGTTTCCGGGAAAGGGGACGGGGCTGGCGCTTGCTCTTCTGGGTGTTTCTCTCCATTCTGAGTAGTAAATGGTTAGCTCTGTCCCTGCTGCCCTCGCCCTGGGTGGTGGCCAGGGACCCTGTGTGGGTGAGCAGGGCAGGACAGGGGTGAGGAGCCCACAGGCAGAGGGTGGGTCTGTGTTTGCTGAGCCTGCCTCTCCCTGTCCCCAGATGAAGGCCACAGCGTCCAGAGGGGGCGACCGCCACAGTGGGGATGACAGCTTCCACGAAGCCACCAGCTCCCGGAGGAGCAGTTCTCGGGACCAGCTCAGTGACGTGAGTGCCCCAGCCACTTGCTCAGCCGCTCGCTCCCGAGTCTCTTGGGTGCCCCCCACCTTCAGCAGACGCTGCAGGCTGCGTGCTTAGGACCCCGAGAGGCTCACGAGAGGGCTTTGCCTTTGCAATTAGCATTTTGCCTTCATTAAAACGTGATTTCTCGCTAATTAGGACTTCCCCACTAGGAGGGGTTTAAATGAGGAACGCCGATTAGGCCCCAGCAGGAGCCGCAGGGGAGGCCCCTCTTCCGCGGGGCCGCCCTCTCCCGCGGGTGAGGCTGGGCAGGTGGTGGGCAGGGAGGCGGGTCTGTGGGGGGACAGCGGTGGGAGATGCTTCTGCTGCTGAGGCAGCCTCGGGCCCCCTGGGAGCACGGTGCCCCGCGGAGGCACACTCAGTGCCTGATCTGGGGGACAGACGGTGTCCCCGGGCCTCAGGCATAGTATGGGGGCGACCCTGGCCACACGCAGAGATTGCACTTGGGACTTGGCAGGCAGTAGGGGTCTGGGCACCCTCCTGGGTCTCCCTGGCTCCCTGGCCACAGCCACCTGGAGGAGGGGGTGGGGGGGCACAGCAGGAACTGGGATGGGGACAGGGGGATGGGGGTCCCTGGAGGAAGCCCCTCCCCCTCCCAGAGGCCTTTGTCTTCCTGGACCCTCAGCTGCAGATGCGGGGCGGCCAGGGCCTGGTTTCTGGGTGACTGAATGGAGTTCGCCTCTCTCATTATCATCTCAAAAGGGGCGGGGGTGGGGGGGCGCGGCCAGCAGGGGGAGGCCTGGAGGAGGGCCTAATTGCCCAGCTCTGAGAAGCTTGTCGCCACAAGATGGGAAGATAGGCTGGTAATTGTCTGGGGCCCAGGGCTGCCCTACTTCGGACTCTAATTGCTGGCGGGACCAGTGAAGACGGATTCTGAGCACAGTAGGGGCGGCCCTGAGGGCACAGGCTCCAGGGCAGTCAACAGCACCCCGCCCGCCCCCGCCCCGTTAGCGGGGCTTGGGGGTGGCCCTCCCCCAGGACCTGGCAAGGGCCTGCCGGGGCTAGGAAGGGTCCCAGAGCCCCAGCCGAGGCTGCTTTGTGCAAAGCGGTGCAGGCTGGGCTGCACTAGGAGGGGACCTCGCTTCCCCCGTGTTCACCCACCCTCCCCGAGGAATCTGCAGTCAGGTTCCCCCCCCCCCCCGCGTCCCCCGTCCCCTGCAGCGCGCTCTGGACCCTGGTGTGCGGGTTCCAGCCAGCCTGCCTGGCCTGCCGCGCACGCGCCCCTCGCACACGCGCTACACCTACCCCACGTCCCCCCGGCCCGCCCTCTCCTGTGCCCTGTCCCCCATCCTGCCAGCCTGTGTACTCCTGGAACGCGCCTCCCCACGCGGCTGCCCCACGCTCCGTCAAGTTCTGTTGGGGTCACCCTCGGGGATCTCCCTGCGTGGCCGCTGGCCTCCAGGCACAGCTGGTCCTGAACTCTCACTTCCCTGACCCCGAGGCTACCGGTCCAGCTCCCTTGCCAGGACCCTGGGAGGCTGGGGGTGGTAAGGACCAGGCCAGCCTGGACACAGGGTCGTGGGGCTGCAGACTGGGCCCCAGGAGGGGCCTGCCTCCCCGCATTCCCGAGGCTACAAGCTGTGAAAGGGGGTGGGGGGGCCTCTTGGACATGTGCCGGAGGGCGGAGCCCATCACTGAGGGCACGCGGGGAATCCGAGTCTCCTGAGGAGAGTTCGGTGCTCAGGCACAGCACCAGGCTCCTGGGGCTCCGTGATGCTCTGCTCTACCCTCCCCTGCAGCTTGGAGTCACGGCATCTGCACCCAGGGACGGGGGCTCCGAAGGCTCAGGTCCTGGGTGGAGGGAGTGGTCCTGGGGGCGGGGTGGGCAGCGGTTCTGGGGCCCTGACCCTCTCACTGACTGTCCTTCCTTCCGCACAGAGCTCTGCACAGGCGGTCTCCGGCCGGGGCTACTCGGTAAGTCCGTCGCCTCTCCTCTGCCGTCTGTGCCCTGCATGCCACATCTCCCTGGAGCCCCCGACTGTCCCGAATGCTTCCCCTGGGGCTGGAGAGATGTCAGGATGGTCCTGGCCCTGCAGCGGGGCTGGGGGGTAACTTGGTACCGGGCTGGGGTGGGGCCAGAGCCGCCAAGATGGGGAGGGAACATCACGCCCGCTCAGGGCCCTGCCCTGGAGAGACCTCCTCAGGGAGTAGGGGCGGGGGAGACCCTGCCTCTGGAGGCCTGCCAGGAAGCAGTTGGAGTGAAGGGCCCTGGGGCCTGAGTGACTGCTCCCCCCTCCCCCGGGGACTCGACTCCCCGCACCACAGCCGAGCTGGCAGGCAGCCCTCTGGCCTTGGCTCTGCTCGGGGCCAAGGGCAGGAGGGGCTGGCCTTGCCGAATGGCTCCAGCTGTGTGGGGACCCCCACTCTGCCCCTGGTCCAGGGGAGCAGCCCCTGCCCGGTCCTCACGACTTCGTTTCGTTTCCCCTTAAGTGTCAGGAGGAACGTTAATGACACCATAAAACCCAGAGCTCCGTAAAAGCCATTTCTGCAGATTTACGGCCCTTTGGGCTCACTGGAGGGCGGGGCCGGGGCTCCGCCCGCCTCATCGCTGCAGCCCCTGATTTACTGCGAGTTCCAGAGTTCCAGGGCCTGCTGGGCTGGTTACATAAATCACAGCGGCTTTTTATAGGGTGTCGTCAACCCGCTGACTCGCTGTGTGGCAGGGGCCACCCCGCACCCCTGGCCCTCCCTTGACCCCCGGCCATCCGACTCAGGGTCTGCCGCCCGGGCGGCTGTGCCTTCGGGTTCCGACCCGGATCAGGTGTGGTGCTTCCCAGCTTTGCCCACGAGGGCCGTACGCTTCTGGGGGGCGGTCGCATCCAGACACCAGAGGGGCGTCTCTCTGGGGGAACCCTGCCCTCCTCAGGCAGCCGTGACTCCCTTGCCCCCAGTCACAGCCACGGGTGACAGCCTCCTCCTCCCACGGGCCTGGGCAGTCCCCACGTCCCAGCCACTCTCAGAGGTGACCACGCTGAGCACGCAGCCTCTGACCAGGAGCTGTGCAGGCACTGGGCTCCGGTGAGGGACAGGGCCAGTGGGCCTGTGGTATGGGGGCAGCTGGCAGTAACGTGCTGTGGTCGGGATCGGAGAGAGCGAGGGACCAGAACCCCCACCAGCAGGCGAGGTGAGGGATGTGGGCTGGTCCCAGAGGGCCCCCTAGAGAGGCTAGGCCCAGGGATGCCCCATTTGGAGCCTCCTTCTATGTCCAAGTCCCCCTGGGCTGCTGGGGTCTCCCTGCCCTGAGCTTCCTTGCCAAGCCACTGGACAGCCCTTCTGCTCCCAGATTGCGTGCGTCATTCACGGTCTTCTCCCCAAAGAGCTTTTTTGAATGTTTCCTGGAGAAGAACCCATAATTAAGGTGCCAGCTGCTTGCAACTTAACCCCGCACGGCTGTTGCACGGGAGTGACAGGTGGCGGCAGGGACAGGCTCCGCCTGCTGCTGGGGCCGTGGGGGTTCCTGTGTGTGCACGCCAGGCCCTGGGACGTGCAGATGTGTGCACTAGGCCCGGGTGTGAGTGGGTGTGTGTGTTGGTCCCTGGCACGTGCCTGTGGGCCCTGCAGGGTGTGGGTGGTTGGCCCCATCCTCCCCAAAGCAGAGGTGTCTCTGGCCCCGGGGAGCCGGAACTGACCCAGGTGACCCTCGTCCAGCAGGAGCAGGCAGAGTGGGGCGGGTGGGTGGCCAGGCCCAGGCCTGGAAAACACAGTGAGTTCAGCACCCAGATCTCTGCGTGCCTCGGGCCCTCAGGGCCGTCTGTGGTGCTGGCAATGCCCGCCAGGGGTGTGAGGGCTGGGCCAGCTGGAGTGGGCAGAGGGGTTGCAGCCCTGCCTCTGGATCCGGGCATCGCCATGGGAGCCTGGACACTTAGGCGTGTGTGTGTGTGCGGGTGTGTGCGTCATGGGACCCTGGACACTTGAGTGTGTGCGTGTGTGGGCATGAGCAACATGGGACCCCTGGACACGTGTGCGTGTGCGGGTGTGTGCCATGGGACCCTAGACTCTTGAGCTTGTGTGTGTGCATCATGGGACCCTGGGCACTTGAGCGCATACATGTGAGGGTGTGTGTGTCATGGGACGACCCTGGACCCTTGAGCGTGTGCGTGTGCGGGCGTGTGCGTGGCGTTTCAGTGGGTAGGTCGTGTGGCTTCTGCGTGCCCTTGCCTTGTGTGCAGCTCCGTGTGGCTCTCGGTGAGAGGAGGGTGTGTGCCACGTCCCCCTGTGTGTTGACATGTGTCTGGCAGGTGGTCTCTCCGTGTGGCTGTGCACACCAGCACCTAGAGGTGTCTCGTGTTTCTCCGTGAGCCGTGTGTAAGTGCCAGGTGTGGCACAGATGCGTCCCGTTTGTGTGTGGCTGACTGCAGGCGGGCCACACGTGCCTGTGTGTGACCCGTGGCCCCTGCCGCTCGGGTGTGTCTGCAGTTGGGGCCTCAGCAGGGCTCGTGCCCGTCTTTGCCCATCCCTGACAGCGTCCTTGCACTAGGTGCTTATAGACTGGACTTAAAGGGGCTTAATTCTGTGAGGTTCTTAACCCCAGCGAATCCCCAGTTATTGCCCATCCTCAACAGCTCCTGTCCCGAAAGCTTGGTGCAGCCTCCCCGGCTCACCATCAGATGCTAGTGCCATGAAATTAGTTGGAAAGAAATTCTCTCAGTTTGGCTGCTTGCAACTGAGAGCATGATGACCCATCTCCCTCCCCAGCAGGGACTTGGGGTTTCCTTTATTAGAGAGAAGCGAGGGTCCAGATGGCTACTGAGGCCGGGAGGCCGGCCCTGCCCTCTGCATCCCGAGTGAGTGTGGTGGTCGGTGCTCAGAATGTTCTGGAAGGGGTCTGTGCTCACAGAGGTATGGGGGGCCTGGCAGAGCCCCGACAGGTGAGGCCATCAGCCAGGCAGGTCTCAGGTCTCTCCGTGGTGGACATTGTTGCCATGGCGATGACCCCCCCCCCAACCTCCAGGTGAGGACACTGAGGCGCGGGGGGTCAGAGAGCCCCCCCAGGTACCCACTGAGGGGCCCAGCCGAGACGCGGAGCGCAGCCGGCGGGCCAGGCCTGCTCTGGTCTGTCACCATCAAGAGGGAGCCGTCTGCCCGGCACCTTGTCCCGCCCCTCGCTCGCCGGCCCCGCCCCCCGCCCGCTGGGGCTCCCAAGCCTGTTCCGCCCTCGGTTCGGGCTCGGGCTCGGGCGATTCTCCCGGCCCACAAAGGTGCTTGCGCGTTGTCCCCCCTCGACGAGCGTTTATAGTCTGTTCTGCACCCGTCACTGGTGCTGGGAAGGAACCGAATGGCCAGTGTCCCTGCCCCGCGGGCCTCACGGTGCCGCGGAGAAGACAGTGACAAGAGCAGGTAAGTACCACTCCCAGGTGGAGGCGGTGAGCGCAGCGGTGCGAAGGCGGTAGGAAGGTGAACGTGGTGCGGCAGGGGAGGCGTCTGCACCACGCCAGTGGCACCGGGAGCCCCCGGGGCCACGGCCCTGCCGTGGGAGGGGCCCACCTCTGTGAGTGAAGAGGCGCGGGGCGGCCGCTGCTGCGGGAGGGGTCCCCACCTGCAGGAGGGTCCAGGCGAGGCTCTAATTGGACTCTGGGCAGGATGGGGAGGAAGGGGTGTCTGCCAGGCCAGGCAGCCGGGAGGGGAGGGGTGTGTGTGGGAGAGCCGGCTCATCTGGGTTGAGTAGCGCCCCACCTGCTAGACCTGCCAGGGCAGTAGCCCCTCACGCAGGGTGGAACGAGCCCGCTTGGCCTGATCGCCTTGGGGGGATTTCTGGAAACTGACTGTAAGACTTTGGTTGGGCTACTGACCGCCGGTCTCAGCACCTCCTGCCGCGGGCCGGGCCGTGGGGGGAGGCTGCCTCGGACTGTGCTGTGCCCCAGGCTGTCCCCTTCACCTCAGTGCCTGGGCAGCCAGGCAGACCTGAGAGCACCTGGCAGGGCCCCAGCTGGCGGCGGGCCGGTGCCCGTCAGTTGCTGAGGAAGCCCGGAGGGGCTCAGTGTGGAAAGACCACTCCCTTGCCTGGGCCTCCGCTCCCCCGCTGTGGGCTTCCCTGTGTGGCCCCCCGCGTGGGCCGGTTCGGCCTCCTCACAGCATTAGGGCGCCTTAGCGAGAGCCGGGAGGAGGCAGTGTCGGCGGTGTGGCTTCCACACCCTCTCTTGTCACCAGAGAGCCACTTGGACTCAACGGGCAGGACCGAGGCCCCCTTCCTCGGCAGGAGGGTGCCCACGCTTTGTGAGCGGACACAGGCTGATGGGCACACGCACCCCTCACCCGTTCCGACCCGGCCTCTCCTTCCCCGGGGGCGGGGGCGCAGCAGGTCTGTGCCGGCGAAGACAGGCGTGCGCGTGCACGAGGCAGCTAGCGCCTGCAGCCGACGTCTGCGAGTGCCTGCAGCGTGCCGGGCCCTGTGTGGCTGTGAATGAGGCTGACCCGAGCTCCGGCCAAAACAGCAGCAGGGCCACACGGAGGGCCACGTGTGTGTGATTCAGCACACGCGTGGGGTCCCCCTGTGGCCTTGGGCCACCACTTCCTCCCGGGACAGTGGTGGTAGCTCCTGGCTCTGTGCGTGGTGTCCCGCCCTCCGTCGTGCCTTCCGGGTGCTGAGTCCAGGTGGGCCCTGTGCTTGCTGGGGCCAAGCAGGTGGCCCCCCCCCCCCCCCCCGGGGACCAGGGACAGAGCTCGAGGTAACTGACCGGTGCATGCAGGCCGCTTGCCGGCTCTGCCTCCTCGAGCCAGGGCCACCTGTGGTTAAAGGTGGGGTGTAGCATGAGATGGGGTGGACCTGGGTCCCAGTGAGGTGTCAGATGGCTGGAGGGTGGGCGGACACGTGCAGCGGAACCCCGGCCGGCTGTCCTCTTTGGGGGAGCTGGCGGAGAGGTGCCCGGGGTGTCCCAAGCCGTCCTGAGACCTGCTCGCTCCCCAGGAGTGGCCGGCCCCGAACAGCGCGGGCTGTGTCTTTACGAGGCAGGTTTACGACATCCATCACCCTGCTCCTTGGGCCACTTCTGAGCGGCCGTAATTTGTACAAAAGCAATAAAAACCAGTCAGCCTGTCCCTGGAGTCAGGGAGCTGCGTTCTCCTAACGACCTCTGAGCACAGGGCAGTCCTTGAGCCGCTGCTCGGGGGACGGCGGGGACGGTGGGGGTGTGCACTGAGCACAGTGTCCTTCCCTGTGACGCAGCCCCAGCCAGTGCCTGGTGTCTCTTTTCAGAGGATCCACTGTCTACCCACCCTTCATTCACTCAGCCCACTGCCTAGGGCCCTGGGGTGCAGCCGTGGCCCACGTGTGTCCAGCTGGTAGAACACGGAGGCCCCTCCCTGTGGGTGGGTGAAGAGCCCCTGTGTCCCGGGCGCCTGTCACCCCGCGCTTCAGCCCGGCTGGGTCAGGGGGTATCAGCCCCAGCTGGGCAGGGCCACTTTCTCAGGCTGGTTGTGAGATTCCGAACGTGGCCCTAGGGTACCTCCAAGATTGTGTTCCCGGGGAAGCCGACCCTGATGTGGAAGCTGATGAGGGTTTGACCCAGAACAGCCAGGCTGGCCCTTTATTGCTGTGCAGTCTGTGGATGGGGCACCGGGAGGGGCGTGGCCTTAGGGGCCTCTGCTCCCGAGCTCCCTTCCTGTGCCCCAGGGCTGCAGGCCCCACTCCCGGAGCCAGGTAGCAGGATGTTCCTGGAAGGGGGCAGGGCAGTGAAGTGCTGTGCACTCCCAGGTAGGGCAAGGACAGGACAGAGGATGAAATGATGAACAGGCGACCTACCCAGTAGTTTAGTTGCTGGCGAACGGTCTTAGGAAAGATACGGGCAGAGGGGGTGCCGGGGTAGAGGGGGAGGGGTGCCCGGGTAGAGGGGAGGGCCCTCAATCTCCGACTTTATCTTGTACGAGCAGGTTCTGAAGGTAACTGTGTGTGTCTGACAGGTTCTACCTGCCTGGACAGTCACGTGGGCACATTTCTGTACCTCGTCTCTCTGTGGCCATTTTCTGCAGGTAGCCTGGGCCTGGTCCCCTTGCTCTGCTGTCCCAGGTGAGGTCAGCCTAGCCAGGGCAGGGTGTGCCCCAGGCACACCAGGGTTGCATGCCCTCCCCTTCCCGGGTTTCTGGGGACTCACCCTGCTGGACAGAGAAACTTCCCACCCCCACTCCTTTGTCCTGCCAGATGCTGGAGGTGGGAAGGAACAGTCCCCCTGGAGGGTCCACCCCCACCACCGCCAGTGTTCTGCCCGCCACCCCCACTCACGGAGCAGTGCTGCGTGTGTGCTGAGCTGGTCGGTCACCGTCGGGTCAGGGCAGCACAGCCCAGGACGGCCATGAGCGCCTCTGCCCCCAGCCCTGGGACCTGGTGCCGTGGGCAGCACCTGCCATCAGCACCTGCCGTCCTGCTGGGGCCGCGCCAGAGCTGCCTGCAAGGGTCACGTGTGGCTCCTGCGCGCCGTGATGGGGGACAGGGACGGCCCCTGCTCGCATTCCTCCCCGCGCTCCACAGCGCCACAGAGCCCTGTCCTAGAGGGAAGGGCCAGCTGGGTAAGGTCAGGCCAGGGTCTGCACTGCAGGGGAGGAGCATGATGCTGCCCCGGGGCTGGGGGCCTCAGTGTTCTCTGGGAGAGGGCCAGGGCGGGAGCCCTACAGGGCCACAGAGACAGAGAAAGTGTTTGCTGTTCCCGTGCCATCTCCGAGTGCGCACGGTTCTGGAGCTCTGCGCGTCCGTGACGGTGGCCCCGGGAGCTCCCCCGCACCGAGGGTGCAAGCAGGGCAGATCTCTGGTGCCTGCCCTTCTGGGCAGACGGCAGGAGAAAGCAGACCCGACAGGTGCTTTCACACAGTGTTGGCCACCGGTAGGAGACCCTCACTCAGAGAGGGGCAAGCACGGGGTGCCAGGCGGGGGGCAAGGTCAAGGTCCGGACAGAGAGCTAGAAGGAAAGGGCCACGTGGAAGCTGAGGGGGCCTAGCCAGCTCATGGGGCCAAAAGGGGTGCCGGCTTCAGGCAAGGCTTGTCCCAGCAGCCCAAACGCGTGCAGCCCATTGGCACTTCTCTGGGCAGATGGCTCCATGAGGGGTGGGGCGCTGTCGGCAAGAGGGGACTGGGTTCTGGGAGGCATCAGGGCCCTCCAGCTGGGGGCCTGGAACCCTGAGCACAGTTGTCTGTGCCTCGGGGGTCACACAGTTGTGTCACGGCCCTCGTGCTTCTGTCAGAGCAAGGGCCGGGTTTAGTGTCGGGAGAGCGTACGTTTGTGAGAAACTGGCTTGTCTCTGTGACGTTTTCCAACCGTCTTTAAAACTTCCTCCCCCACTGTCATATTTCAAACTGGCAACAGGCGCATAAAAGAGGCTTCGGCCCCACTACAGGGGGAGAGCCTGAGGGCAGGTGCCCAGCCCTCCGGCCTCGGGGAGCAGCTGACAGAACACCCCTAACTGGGCAGGTGGGGGTCTGGCACACGGGTGGGCCACGGATTGGAGCCTGCCCCGGTCAGTTTGCAGGGACTGCTAGGAGAAGCCATCCCGAGTGTCCCCTGCACCCCGTCCCCAAAAACTCCAGGCCTCGCAGAGTCTATCTTCCTACCTGCTCTCTGTAGGGAAGGCCCCGTCACGGGCCACACATGTTCCAGCTGTCCCCTCGCTGCCTTGTGGACTCCAGGGCACCCACTCGGGCCACTTGGGGACATTTGGCCGGGGGAGTGTGAGCCTCGGACACTATGGTCACTCTGCAGTGTCCTCTTGGCTGGGACTACACATGGTGTGGACTCCAGGAAGGCTTGTGGGGGCCACTGCAGCCCCCGTGCCTGTGCCCTGCCTACGTCACACCCCCCCCCCCCCCCCAGCACGCGGGACACCTCAGAGGGGCAGGGAGGCTGGCACACTCCCTGCCCGCCTGGCCTGGGGTGCGGGCAGCCCCTGCCCTCCCTTCAGCTGTAGGTCACCGTGGCTTCCCGCCTCTGCCAGGCCCTGCGCTTCGGTTGCCCGTTCCTGCGTCCGGCCTCCAGGCGGGTGCCCGGGAGGGTCCGCCTTCTGCCCGGGACCCTGCTCGGAGCCACTGAGCGCGTAACTGCCCCGGGGCAGTTTGGTGCCGAGTCCTGGGACTCCCGTCTGCCCCGTGACCAGGCCCCAGCCCTGCCCCCAGAGGCCGGACACAGACTCTCTGCACAGGCCCACAAGGACGCCTCCGGGCGGCAGCCACACACGCGGGAGCCGTGGCTGGAGGGAGGGCGACAGGCCGGGCCTCTGGGAGATTCAATTATGTGGGACACGCGGGGCTGCGAGGGCACAGGAGGTTAGGAATTAATGTTAACGCTGTTCTGGTTGAGACTTTTTGTGTTGATAAATAATTCATGAGGCAGTTAGCGCTTTGAGTCTGACAACACGAGAATATATTAATACAGTCGACGCCGCGAAAGGTCAGCCGTGTGCGGCGGGGCTGCGGCCCATCTTTTATTCTTCTCTGACACGGGCTCGTTAATGATGCCAGCCCCGCGAGGGCTGGCGGGGGAGCCGCTAACGAGGGACAGGAAGAGGGGGTTTGTGCCGGCCGTGGGCACGGAGGAAGACACGGACCTGAGGGACTGGCAAGGCCCCCGAGGCGGGAGCAGAGGGTCCCCGCCATCCCCTTGAGGCTCGGGAGAGGCGAGCAGGGACCTGATCGTGAGGTGGGGCTGTTTGCCATCCCAGGTGTTTGTTGAGCGCTTAGTGCGGGCGGGGGGCGGCTCCAGGCCCTGTGGTCAGGGGATTGGAGGAAGCCCAGGAACCCCCGCTCTCATGGGGGCCATGGGACAGCGGGACAGGGAGAGAACGTGGAGGGGCTGTCGGGCCGGGGTCCAGAGGTGCCACTGAGCACACTGGGGGAGGGTGTTCCACGGGGACGTGTGTGTGTGTGTGTGTGTGTGTGTGTGTGTGTGTGTGTCAGCGTGAGTGTGCAGGCACGCGCGTACGTGCGTTATTACGCTCACAACGTGGCCTGCAGGTAGGGGAGGCAGGGTTAGCAAGGGGCCCTCGACACCTGTGGGGAGAAGGAGCTGCCGGTGGGAACAGAGGGGCCCAGTGCGGGGCGCAGCGGGGTGCACGGGCAGGCAGGTTTGGCCCTGTTGGGGCTCGGACTCCCGAGAGGGACAGGGCCACCCCGGCTACGACGGGAGATGGCGACCAAGAGCAGGCAGCAACCGGGGCGCCAGGCCTCGGTCCGTACAGGCAGCAGTGTCCCCAATGCTGCCACCACCCTGGGGCACCACCCGAGCATCCTCTGCCCTGGTAGGCGATCTCAGACAAACTATCCCACGAAACAACGCCCGGCTCTCCTCGAGATCTCCTCGAGATCCCTCGAGAACTGCAACGAGGGAATATTAAAAGTAATTTGTGTTTTGCACAGTGGTGGTGTAGGTTGGCCCCCGCTGGGAAACCCAGAATCCCTCAGGAGTGCCATCCCCTTGAGACCCTGCATCAGGAGCGGGAGGAGGACAGGACAGTTCAGACATCGGCGGTCAGAGCCCAGGTCATGCCTCCGTTCAGTCATCCGTCCATCCGGGCATCTGTCCCCTGCCTGCTCCACGTGGGTACTGGGTGCACCACGCTAAGTTTTCCATCCGTCCATCCAGGCATCCGTCCATCCATGAATTTGTTCCAGGCCTGCGCTGTCTGGGTTCTGTCCAGGGGCAGCAGGTGGGTCATGGGCCAAGCAGTGGAAGGATCAGAATGTTGCCCCGGGTCCTCTTGAGATTCAGAGGCTTGGGGTCTGGCTTCCCCTCTGACCGGGTGCTGGATCTGCCTGGCGCCCTGTGGCCCGGACTTTCCTCGCTGATGTGGGCTCGCGCAGTTGGCTGCTCAGAAGCTGCCGCGTTTCCTGCCTCAGCTCAGACTTGGGGCTCAGGGATGGTCCCAGGCTGCCACCAGGCCCCACACTTGTCACCTTGGTGACTGCTCCCAGCCAGGTCTCCAAGGAGGCCTGGGAGCAGGAGACAGAACGCCAGCCCACTTGTCTCTCAGGGCCCCAAAGAGCCCACTGCCCGCCGCTGCCCGTGAGGAGGCCTCCAGATGGGAGGCCGCCCGGAGCTCCCCATTGCACCCGAGACGCAGACTCCCTGGGCGGGAACAGCCTGGGGCTCCCTCCCGCCGCTCCTGGCCGTGAGGGGCCGCGCGGGGCTGCCTAGGGGTGCGGCCTAGGGGAGGCAGCCCCGCCCTCGATGACCCCCCTGCTCAGGGAACGTGGCCCCGCCTCCCCCCTCCCACGCGCGCCTGCGCAGCTCCAGCTGCGCGTCTCCGCTAAGTGGGTCTCGCTCACCATCAGCCCGTGGAGGCCGTCCGCACTCGGGCTATTAGGCTGCAGTAACTTAATTGCTCGTTAATTGGGTAATTAGTGCTTTGTTTTGCTTTAAAGCCTAACTACTCATAAAAGTGAATTAGCTGAGTAAACAAGAATGGGATTTTCAGGGTCCCCATCCAGCTATCGTGCATAATTAATCAGGCTCGCTGTGACTTTCTGGGCCACAGTGGCCCGGAGCCCTTTGCAGGGTGATACTGTGTGATACCCAGCCCTGTCCCAGCTGCCATGAGGGCGTCCCCGGCTTGGGGTCCTGACCAGAGGGGTCAGATGGAGACCATGGGTTCCAGAGCCCCCTCACCCACTCACCTACTCTGCCTCCGTTTCCCCGTCTGTACGCAGGTGGGGCTGTGGTGGCACCTGAGTTGTACAGAAGTAACCTCAGTGAGCAAATGTGCCGTCAACCTCACCCCCCATACCGTCCCAGGCCTCCCGCTGCTGGGATGCAGGGACGCCTCTGTCCTGCCTGCCCTGCCGGCCCAGCGGACCCCCAGGTCCTAGTGCTTGGCTCCTGCCTCTGGGCCACACGACTGCAAGCAAGTCCCTTTAGCTTCTGAGTCTCCACTTTCTTGTCCGTGTAATGGGCTAATACCACGGCAAGCACTGGTTGGACAGCTCCCGCCTTGTGTCGTGTGACCCACACTTGCGGTGCCATTCAGCACTTGAGACGGTCACCCAGCTGGTCCTGTGGCCGCCCCGGAGGAGACTGCGGCCCCCACCCCACTCCTGGCACCCTTGCCTGCCCATGGGGTCCCGAGGCATGGCCCTGCATTGGTGGTGCTCACTCACATGACTGGGGCGCCCCAGCCCCAGTGCCCAGCCTGTCCACGGCCCCTTGTTTAGCTTGCCCTGCTTACTGGGCGTGCGTTCTGAACCCCCGTGGAGTGCGTGCAGCACGATGGAGGGGAGTACCCTCATGTCCTTCTCCACGGAGGAGGGACACCCACGCAGGCGGAAAGGCAGCCGCTCCCTCCCCCAGGTTCTTCAGAAGCAGTGCCAGCAGGCACAGTGAGACCCGTGAGGGGCTACGGGAGGGTGAGAGCCCTAAGCACAGACGAGCTGTCGGCACGGCCACACGCATGGGGACAGGTGGCTCTGTCAGGTCCCCTGGGTGCACACGTGGCGTGCGGTGGGACACCCATTGGACAGGATGCCCAGGCGCTCACGTGACAGAGGCCCAGAGCACACCCTGACACGCGTCGCAACATGCACACGCACGCGTGAGCCATGATGGCGTGCCCAGGGAGAACAACCACAGCGAGGATTCCTCGGGTGTCCCCAGGGCACATGGAAAGTGCATGGACACACCTCAGGGCGCATGGGTCCGGTCCAGGTGGGGTCAGCACTAACTGTCCAGCAGCTCAGACAGTCTGAGTTTCTGCCTCCACGCTCAAGTGAGCTGCATAGAATGTTCCGTTGCCTTCCACCCCCACGTAGACCGTGGACCCTGCTGATTTTTCTGGTTTGCAGCTGCTTGGGCCTTTGCGAGCAACAGTGCCCTTCCGGAGTGAGTGCCAGACTGGTGAGAAGTAGTAAGGTTCTCCTTTGCCCCCGGGCAGCTCTGCAAGCTGGACCTCCAGAGGCGGTACCCCAGACTGTGGACCACACCACACGCCTCCTGCTTCGCAAGATAGAGTGGGGCACTGAGTGGGAAGCTGGAACGGGGAGGACTTTCAGCATCCTCATCCAGGACAGGGCCCAGGACAGCCTCTGGGCCCCACGTGAGCAGGAGAGACCCTGCCCCGGCTCCCCGCCTCTCTCCTCTCCACTCCCCGTGGGCACCTCTGGGCCAGGCCCAGGTGCTGGAGCAGCTGATGGGAGCCGGGGGCTCAGCGTCAAGTTTCCCCGCCCATGAATCTTTCATGCCTTTGTTTGAGAAATGGAAGGCCAGCGGCCTTCCCCTAAGCTCCGCCGTGAGGCGGTAATTACGTTCGCACTGAGATGAGAAAAAGGCACATTTCTGTTGCTGTCGAATGACCGTGTTGATTTGCGTCTCCCGATTCTGGAGGGTGACAAGCAGCCCCACCCGAGCAAGTGGCTGCCCAGGTTTCTGGAAGAAAGGCCTGGTGATGGAGGCCAAGTTCTCCAGACCTCCTGAGCAGGTGCTTGTAGGGGAGCAGGGCACTGTCAGGTGAGAGGTGTCTGTGCCCAGACCCTCTGGGGGGGGCTAGACGCCTCCAAGGGCTGTTCAGGTGATGTGAGGGAAGAGGCTGAGGCCGATGATAGCGATGGCAAAGATGCTGCTGGTGACGATGCGACGATGGTGGTGATGGTGATAAAGATACCATCGTGCCGTATGTCATGCTGGCTTCGTACCCAGCACTGTTCTAGTGCTCTGCACGGATTCACTCACGGAACCTGCGCAACAGCCCTGTAGGTGCGCCGTTGTCTGTGTTTTGCAGAAGCACAGACTGAGGCACAGAGAGGTCAAGGGACTTGCCCAGGCCTGCACAGCATAGGTGGTGGTACAGCGTCCCAGCGGGCGTCTGCTCCGGAGCCCGTCTTGTGGCCTCCCAGCCATAGCCAGCACGTCTCCTCGGGGCCTGGAGTCTGTCCTGTGCTCCGTGGACTCCCCGCCTGGACCCCCACCCACGCCGGGGCCACCCGGCCCAACCCTGTGAAGGTCACCTCGCTCAAGCGGCCCCTGTAAGACGGATGTGGCTCTTTTTCCCTCCTTGCCCTGATTAATTGCCTCATTCAGTTCCGACTCTATTGCAGTTAAACATTAATTCAGTAGGACTTAATAACGCGAATTCATTTACGACGTGGCCTGTGCTGGCTGACAGGGGTGTGCTGTTTGGTTAATTATAGGATCCGTGCACTCGCCGCAACGCACCCTCACCCCGCCTTGATTGTCGGGCCATTAAGCTCTCATCGCGACACCAAAAGCCGTGGGGGGAGGTGTGAGGCGGCCCGGCCTGGGGGGTTCCGGGCGCCCCAACGCGGTCTGGCCGCACACGAGGCCCAGCCCTCCCGGCAGGGTGAAGGGACCGCGGTGTCCAGCCCAAGGGCTTGGTGCCACTAACGGAGCAGGAAGAGGCCCGGCGGGGGGGCCTCCCACAGCTCTGCCAGCAGCTTGGCTGTTCTGCGCCAGCTGTGCACGGGCCCCCTTCCAGGGCCCCCTCCCACGGGCCACGACCCTCTGGCCCCCACCCCTTCTCTGCCAGCACAGAGACCCTGGCCTTCCCTGTCTCTAGGCAGGGGCTCCCACAGCAGAGTTCAGTGCCAGCTCACTGGGACTGCACCGTGACACTCCACGTGTTCTGGAATGTTCCAGCCCCTCCTCGCCTTCCCATATGCCTCCTGAGTTTCAGCCCCTCTCCCCTCTCCCCACCCCCGGACCCGGCCACGCAGGATTGCCCTGGCCTCTAGTGGCCATGTGGCCAGCACACTGTGGGCCCACCGGTGCGTTCTGTGAAAGGACCTTCCCCCGATGCCGGGGGTCGGGGGGCCTCTGTCCAGGCCCTGCGGGGGGGGGGGCCGTGGGGCTGAGGGTGGGAAGCTCGTGGCCTCAGAAGACCCCCCCCCACAACGTGCCCAGCCCCCAGGGTCACTTTAGGCTACAGCGAGTGGCACACGTGCGCAACTCTGTGAGCTTTGTCGTGGAGCGCACCCCTGCCCTCACCCCGGCCCCCTCCCTGCACTAACCAAGTGGAGGGCACCGCGTGAGCAGTGCGTACCCCTGACTCCCTCCCACCCTCCTGCGTGGCCCCCGGAGATTTCTCTTCAGCGGATAATTCATCTGACGGGACGTGTCGTAATTGCAGTTGCTGGAAAGGGATTATTTTTCTTTATGTTCTTGCAGGGGGGCATTGCTGTGGTTTCTAGAGGAGCAGTCTTGCTTTTTAAAGCTCTGCGTACTGAAAACGGAAAACAAAGATTTGTTCGCATGATTGCCAGCCTTCCTTTAAAGCAGCCAAGCTGACACGTGGAGTGGTTTATGCCCAGTCTGTGGCGGCTCTCCCGCAGGCGGTGCTGTGGCCACAGCCTGTCCTGACCCCCTTGTCTGTCCCAGGGGTCCGGGCTCGCTAGCCCCTGGCCCTCCCTGCCGCCCCTTCAAGCCGGGCCAGGCTCCCGTGTCCTTGCCCAGAGGACACCCCCGATCCCTTCCCCGGGCCCCCACCCCCATCCGTGGGCCTCGTGAAGCGTGTGGGGTATGGCCTGTGCCCGCCACCAGGAGACCAAGCTCTTCCCGCCTGGAGACCAGCATGTGGGAGGAGGCCTGAGGGGGTCGCAGGGTAGCAGCTCTGTCCCAGGACGGGGGTGATGCTGCTCCAGGTGTGGCCGGGGTGAGGAGGGGGCTTCACGGCTCACTCTGGGCCCCAGGGTCTGCCTGGCCGGCCCCACAGAGCCCTTGACCGAGGCTCCCTCTCCCCACAAGCCCCCCCCCCCCCCCCCCCCTGCCGGGGGGGGGGGGGGGGCTGTGACTCTCCTCTGTCTCTCTCCCCGCAGTGTGACAGCGAGAGTGAAGGGGACGACAAGGTAAGCCCCCCCCCCACCTCCTCCTGAGACCTCCACCCACAGGGGTGCAGAGGACAAGGGGCCTCGCCACAGGTCCAGGCCCTGGCTCCACCAGGGCTCCCTGGGATGGAGACTGCCAGGGGCAGAGCAGGGTGGGAAGGCAGCTTTCCAGGCTGGGGGCTGTAAACGTCACCAGAAAAGAGAGACTTCCGTTAATAGCAGTGTGCTAGCACCTCATAATTACCCTCCTTTTCAGGAACAGTGAAATTCCCATTAACTCAGGATTTCTGCAGCTGGAGAAACCACAGCGCAGGCCTCCTTAGGGCCCTCGGTCCTGGTCATCTACCGGCCCTGGGGTGTTTTGTGGGGAGCAGGGAAAGAGGCCGCCCAGAGCCCTGAGCTCAGCAGCTGGGCGCCTTAGGGGCAGAGATGCTCCCCGGCCCCCACCGGCCCAGGCTCCTGCACTCGCTGTGGACCTCTCCCCCAGCCCAGGGAGAGGGGGAGGGCACCGAGCCTCCCTGACGGATACCCGGGGACACCGAGGCAGAGGGAGGGTAAGGGTCACACGCCTGGACCCCAGGCAGTCCGGGTGCATAGTCCTCTCGGACACGTGAACGGCCCACCTGGGAAGAGTCGTAGCTGGTGATGAGGCTGCAGGTGATGGCCGTGCACCAGGCTGCAGCAAGGGGCTGAGCGGGTAAGGGGGACGGACGTCCAGGCCATGGGGGCGGTGCGATCAAGCGCTCTTTTCGGGAGGTGGGCCGAAGGGCCCCCGAACACCGGCTCTGAGGCAAGTCGTATGACACGGGGTAAAGTCCCACGGGACGTCTGTGTGCTGTGTGACCTTGGTTCCCGCTTACCTGGTGTGTCCCCGCCTGTCCCGGGGGGACAGCCAGACGGCCCCTCTCGGGAGACAAATACGTGAGCAAGTGTGCAAAGGACTGGAAAGCCGCCTGGCAGGACAGGCCTGCAGAGGACCCCTGGGGGTCCAGGTGACCAGCCTTGGAGCCTGGGAGGGGGACAGCAAGGGGCAGGAGTCACCACGGCGGTGGGGGCGGGGGTGGAGAGAGGAATGGTGCGGACGGGTGAGGGCCGAGTCCCAGGGCAGGCCATCCGAGGCAAGTCAGCCTGGAGGTCCCACGTGGGCTTGTCCCTGCGGTCTGGATGGTTGGGGGAAGGTGGCCGGAGGCCGGGCAGCTGGGAAGGAACGCCATCGCCGTCGGGGTCCCCTGAGGCACTTCCGTGGCTGTCATGGGCCCTGGGACGGGCGTGCGTCCACGGGAACAGTCGTTCCGAGATCTCCTGAGTGAGTTAGATTATGCGCCTGGGCCACCACGTCGCCCTCGGCCTGTCCTTGATCTAAAAACACCTTGCAGGCAGCTCTCTCTGAGGCCAGGGGCCTGCTCGAGGGGGTTCCAGAGGCCGCCGGCCGCCGCCATTAGGGCCCCTGGCCTGTTTCCACAGAAGAAACCGAACCGCTACCCCCACGCTGGTTCTTTCCATCTGTCCAAGCCCTGACGCTGCTGCGGTTGGTACCCCGCCTCCTAGAACCGCTGCCTCCTTCCCTCCGGCAGCACAGGGCCGACCCTGGCCCCCTAGGGGCCTCCAGAGCTCGGCCTGGCCCCTTGGTCGTGCCCGGTCCTGCCTGTTCTCTGCTTGTGAGTCCAGCCCTGCTACAAGAGGTGGAGGCCGCGCCCCAGGAACGAGAGGTCACTGCTGACGTGGCCGTCGGTGCCCTGGAGCGGGTGGCAGGCCACGGCCGAGGGTAGCACGCGGCCGGAGCTTTGGCCTCCTCCGCACTCACATCTGGCAGGGAGCCCACAGGCCGGTCCCGGCCGGGGAGCGGACGGGAGCAGGGCAGGGCTCAGAGCTGATGGTTCTTGTCTTCCTGCGGATCCCCTCGTAAACTGCTGCCCTAGAGGGTGTTAGGACGGCCAGAGTCTGGGTTCCAGGGCCCCCTGCCTGGAGGGGCTGGCTGGCGTCTGTGTTGGGGCCCATGTCTCTGCCGTGTGAGGTGTGGTCACTTGGCCCAGACCCGCCTCGGGCTGTGACTGGGGCCCGAAGCTGCGGGTCCTGGGAAGGAAGGGGGATGGTGGCCATGGGCAGGGCCAGCCTCCCCCACCGCTGCGTGCTGGGCCCCAGCCATGGCCGTGGTCTGCACGGGTGATGTGACCACACATCCCGCCCCGGCGTGTGACGGCCTCTGGCTCCATCGCAGGTCAGGTGGCGGGCCATGCCTCCCCTTGTCCCCAGCTTCAGGGAGGCTGGGGCCAGAGGAGGAAGCAGGGCCGCCCCCTGCCCCCCCCCCCGGCGGCGGGGGGGGCGGGGGGGGGGGGGGGGGCCGGCCCCCCCCCCCCCCCCCCCCCGCCGCCTCCCCCGTCTCCCGCCCCAGCATCCCCGCCTGCGTCAGGGTCATAGAGACACCTGTCTTGGCCCATGGCAAGCTCTGAGTCAGTTAACTCAGAGTGAGTGAGCCACCGTGTTTCAGCAAGCCCTCAGCTGGAGGGCCCAGGAAAGGGCTCAGGTTGGTCCCTGGTCACCCGGGTTCGCCGCTCCCATGAGTGTCTGGATCGTCTGTGACAGTAGGCCGCGTCCCCGGGCAGCTTGGGAGGAAGGCCCAAGCCAGGGCTGAGACTCCACGCAGCTGACCCTGGTTCTGCACGGGCTGGGCGGGTGAGGGCCCGGACGGGGCCCTAAAGCTGCAGGATTGCTTCCCAGAGAGGCTGCCTGGAGCGAGGGCTCCCCGAGGAATGGTTCGCCATCCACTGCCGATGCGTGTCTGCATCTCTGCCTCTCTGCCCCTGGGGTGGGCCATGCCCGGTTGGCACCAGCTGGGCCACTGTACCTGTGCTGCAGAGGTCCAGTCCCGCCTCCCCCCGCCCTCACTGCCTCGCATCTGGACAGAGCACAGGCCCTTTGGTCCCCTCCCAAGTCCGCCCTCATCCGACGCAGAGACCCATACCGCCCGCACACCGGAGCCTCCCAGCCCTCAGTCCTGGCGCTCAAGGTGCACGTGCCAGCTCAGCCACACGGCCCACGTTGGTTAGGGCCCGCGTGTGGCTGCCGTAGTGGAAACGGGAGTTAACAGTGATTTGATAGAGGACTTGGTCTCTCTCACCTGAAAGTGCAGGCTGGGCCCTCAGGCTGCCGTGGGCTGTCCGTGCTCAGCAGGCTGCTGTCTGTCGGCCTGGCCAGACTTCACGTACGGCTTTCCCCCTCACAGTGACCCGTTGCCCGTGAAGGCCGCGGCGCCACGTCTCCCGCGGCTCGCCTCCCACCGCACTGATCGCCTCCTGCGTGGTGAGGCGGGGAATGTTGGTGCAGAATGTCCGGTGGGGCTGGAGCAGAGGGGGAGAGGGAGGGAGAGCGCGTGAGTTCACAGGGGCCCGTCGTGTAGATCATAGTGGGAAGCTGAGAGGGAACCACTGTCCCAAGAGGTCCCTGTCCCTCCGGGCTGCACGGGGATACCGTGCCCGGTGGGTGTTGCCTGCGGCGCAGACCCCTTAGTTTCCCCCACGGCAAGGACACCCCCTTACTCAAAACCGCTTGGTTCTGGAGTTTAGGGGGGTGAGTAGTGAGTTCGGATAGCAAGAGAGACCCGACTTCCTTCTGCCTTCCTTTGCTGACCCAGGCTGGGTTTCTGGGTGATGGGTAACTTCCTCCCAGCCCGTCAAGAGGCAGGTGCAGCTCAGAGGGTGTGGTGCACGCTCCTCCCCCACCCTCACCCCTGGTCCAGCTCACCCGCACACTCAGCTCCTCCCCCACCCCCCCCACCCCCCCTGCCAGACGAGCCAGAGAAGGGCCTCTGCCCTCTGCAGCCCCGACCTGTCTCCAGGCGCACGGCAGGGTGAGGTCATTCGCCCCTTCCAGGAGGAGCTGGTCAGGGGAGGAAGGTCAGGTGTCCCCACAGTATATCTGGAAGGGCAGAGCCCTGATCTTATAGGACCGTAAGAGCACGGGAGTGAGAGACAGAGCCATCCACCTGGGGCCAGGCCGTGGGGTGCCTCCCAGACACTCGCTCAGCCCCGGGGCACTCGTGTACCACACAGCGTCCCAACGGGCTCCACTTGTCACTCTGCTTGCTGTGTGGCGGGCAGAAGACGCCGACGCGGCTCTGGGGCCGGGGGGGGTGGGGGCAGCTGCACGTGCAGCCTGGGAAGGAGGGCGACGGTGTGCGGCTCGGGCCCTGGATCTGTCCGCGCTGGCAGGATGCGTGCGCTGGGCCCGGGAAAGCATGGCTGGTGGGCAGCACCCAGGGAGGTCACCCCCCGGACGGGGCAGCGAGCGGGCCAGGCTCCCTCTCTGCCAGCCTGTTTGCTCCTCCTAGACCTGCCGGGGTCTGAGGTCAGATGCACCCGCGCCTTCTGTCGGCCCCGCCACCCCCCCTCACTGGTCCCCTGGGCTGCTGCCAACCCATCCCCCGCTTCACCCCTGGCCTTGGGCCCTGTGTCCGCCCAACAGCATCCCTGGAGGAAGGCCTCCCCGTCGCCTCCCCCTGCGGGTGGCCACCCCCACCCCTCCCTGTCGCCTCCCCCTGCGGGTGGCCACCCCCACCCCTCCTGACAGGCCAGGCTCTGCCCCTGAGCACCCCATCCCGGCCCTACTGCGGGCGCCGGCTGCTGGCAGGGAAGGCATCCTGGGCTGCCAGATGGCCCCTCCGCAAGGCTGTGGGTGGTGTCTAACCGCTTTTTTATTGGAAAAGTATGGGGTGAAAAATTGCGTGGGGCTCACCAGGCAGCCTCCTGGGCCTGGACTGGCTGCCGTCTGCCCAAGTGGCCCCCCCCAGGTGGCCGCGGCCGCGCGCTCCCTCGTAGGCAGGCTGTCTGTCTGGCCTGCCAGATCCCCTGTGAGGACACACCCCCAGCGCCAGGCTCTGCCTGCCCCTGAGCAGCTGGCCAGCCGGTGGGGGCAGGGGTCGTCTGTGGCCACCGGCACCTGTACGGCCGGCCCGTACCCTCTGGGCTTCACTTCCTCTCTGCTAAGTGGGTGCTGGTGGTCTGGGGTGGGTGAAGGCGAGCGTTCCAGGCATAGGTGCGAGCATCTGGCCCGTACACAGCACGTTGGGGGCTGCCTCAAATGAGCCAAGCGGGCATCTGTGCCCCTGGGTCAGCCTCGCTCCTTCTGTGCTGTCTGCAGGGAGCACATGCTCTGGACCAGGCTTCTCTGTGCCTGACTGGGGTCCTCTCTGAGCCTCTGCTTTATCTCTGCAATGAGGCTCACAGAGTCCACCTCCCGGGCCCCCGTGAACTGCAAGGAGAAGGCGCCGTGGACCAAATAGCGGAGCCCCTGCCCTCCGGCCCGTAACCCAAAGGATCCTGGGAGGAGGAGGGCCCATGCTCAGAGCAGCACCCGCTTGTGTCCTGGGATCACCCCCCTCTGGTGGGGGCGGGGGCGCTTGTACTTGCCCCCCAGGCCAGCTGCCTCCCGAATTAGCACCTGCAGCCCCTCCTGCAGGAAGCCTCCTGGCCCTCGGAGCTCCCTGCTTCCCCACGTGGCTCTCCTAGACCCGCTTCCGGGAACACCTGCCCAGGAGTCCATAGGAGGCCCTCCTGTCCCCCTCACCTGCCGTCCTGCCTCCCAGCCAGCTGCTGTGGGTATGACAGTGCAGGGAGCCTGTGCTCCCCTGCACCTCATGTGGGTGCTGGGAATGCTGTGGCGGTGGGGGCGGGGGCAGTGAAGCCAACCCCTACTCTGAGCTGTGCCCACAGTGTCTTTCCTGGGTCTGTCCAAGGCAGGGTCTTGGGCCGTTTGCTTACTGAGGGTCCAGGCAGGCACTGGGTGTGGCATGTAGGTCCCAGCAAGGACCATCAGCTCACCTGGCCCCAGATAACCCTCTGTTACCCGTTCTGAGCAGGGCATCTGAGGGACAGAAAGCCTCATTGAAAAGCCCCGGGTCCCCCAGAGTGAGGATCCACCAGGACTGGAGGCCCCCCCCGGGATGGTCAGGCCATGGTGTCCTGGCAGAGGTGGTGTGGCCTGGGCTCTGGCTGCAGCGGTGGGGGTCACCTTAGCACCTGCTGTGACAACTTGTCACAAACTCAGTGGCTTCAAACAGCTCAAGCTTTATAGTTGTGGAGGTAGCGAGTGTGAAATGGGTTTCACGAGGCCAGAAGGGAAGCGTCAGCCTGGGCGGCTCCTGCTGGAGGCTCCAGGGAGCACACGATTCCTTTCCAGCCGTGTGGCCTCCCCGCCGGCTCCTCACATCAGGTCTCCACCTCTGTTGTCACGTCTTCTCGGATCTAACGCTCCTCCTCCTCCTCCTCCTCCTCCTCCTCCTCCTCCTCCTCCCTCTTGTAAGGACCCTTGTGACCAGGTTGGGTTCGCCAGGGTCCTCCAGGCTTGCATCCTCCTTAACCCAGTGTGTAAAGCCCCGTGGCCTTGTAGGGTGACCGACATGTTCACAGGCTCCGAGGATTAGGACACGGGTGTCGTAGAGACCGCCGTTCTCCTACTACTACTGGGGTACGATGCCCAGGTCTCAGGCCACAGCACAGGGTGGACAGTGCTTTTACGACCAGGGGCCCGGAAGAAGCAGGGCAGGGTGAGGGAGGTGAGGGAGACCAGGATGCCTTGGGTTGCAGGTGACGAACACTCACCTCACAGGAGCCTGAGTGACACAGGGTCCGGGCGAAACAGGCTGGGGAAGAGGACGGGTTTCCCCTGCAGCCAGATGATGCCTCAGGGCCCCGCTGGTCTGGGACAGCCTCCCTGGGCCGCCCCACCGGGGCCAGCCTGGCCCCAGTGCTAGGGAGCGCGCCCCCACAGCCCCGCCGGGCCCCTCCGTGGGTGCACACACGGTCCCGGCTGGAGCCGGCAGGACACAGCAGATGTGGAGCCGCTCTCCGGGGACAGAAAGCGGGGGCGAGCACTGACCCCGGGACCCACGGCGTTCAGCAGAGAGCAGAGGTACTGAGGTCACGCAGCTTGCGTGCAGAGCCGGCCTGGAACCTGTCCCCTTCCAACTCAGTGGAGTGACAGGCCCAGATGGTGGGGGCTGTGTGTCCCTCTGTCCCTTCCAGAACTAGCTAAGCAGGACGTGGAGGTGTGGGGCCTGGGGCACCCCCCACGTCCCCCCATCCTGGGGGTCATCCCGGGCCTGCCTGGGGTGGGGGGGGCCGAGAGAGGGGCCATCTGTCTGTTTGGCCGCTGCCCCTGTGGGTCTGCTCCCCCTCTGTGCCCAGAGGGATCATAGTCCCTCCACACCCCACCTGCCCCACTGACCTCACAGGCCTGGTGAAGGCTTTAGGGTGGGTGGTGCTCACCTCCAGTTCAGGTGGGGGCACGGTGGGAACCCCAGGGTCTTTCCGAGCCAGGTGTGGGCTGGGCGCGAGTCAGCCGGCCGGGCACTGGAAGAGGCAGTGAGAGCTTGCAGACCAAGGGGTAGAGGAGGCAGGGGTTAGCGGGGGGTCAAGCCCCACGCCCGCTGGGGCCTCGGGTGGTCGGAGCTCCCACGCCCACCCTGGCCCCACCACAGTCCTCTGCCCCTTGGGGGTCCCCCAGCACTACCCCCCCCCGGGGGGCCTGTAGCCCCCTAACCCCAGAGGGGAAGGCCTGAAGAGCCAGGCCTCCCTGCCATCTGGTGACAAGGGCAGTGGCCAGTGCAGGAGCGGAGGGGGTGGGGGGACAGTGAGCAGCCCCTCTCCCACGGGTCTGGGGTCAGAAGTCCAGAATCCAGGTGTGGGCAGGGCACGTGCGCCCTCGGGGCTCCAGGGGAGGGTCCCTCCTGCCTCCTCCGGCCTCGGGGGGTCTCCGCTCCCCCCTCCCGTCTCTGCCTCTGTCGTCACGTGGCTTCTCCTTGTCTCGCCTCTCGGAGCGACAGAGTCCTTGGATTTAGGGCCGCCCCGATCCAGATTTCATCTCGACACCCTTATGTTAATCACCCCTGCAGAGACCCTGATGCCACCGTGGTCACATTCTGAGGCTCTGGGTGGGCGTATCGTATGGGGCCACTGTCCAGCCAGTGCGGCGGGCTGCCCCGTCCCTCGCGTCCACCTCCTGAACAGCACGAGCCACAGGGCTGCCACGGCCACGGTGTTCGGACGGCGGACGGCCCAGGCCCCCTGCGCCCAGGCCGGGCGCCTTCACAGCCTTGTGGCTCCAGGCAGCGTCCCGGAGGCCGTTCTCCCGGTGCTGGCAGGCCCTCCATGGCCTTCCGAGGGGGTTGTCTCAGTTCTTTGAAACGCCGTGTCGCTGGCACCGTCTGGACTCCCCCATGGCTGTTGGCACTGGACTGGTAGCTCCCGGTCAGTAAGGAGGCAGAGCTCGCTGTTTGAGCGGGGTCTGATTTCAGCCTCTGTCAGCCCGTCGGTGAGATTTGTGGGCCTTTCTCTCCCAACGCCGGACGCCACCCCCACCCCCAGCGGGGTCTGCCAGTCCTCCCCCAAGGGTTCTCCCGTGCTAGGCCACACTCCCAACAGGCCAGGACCACCCGGGAGGGGGGGGGGGGGGGAGGGGCCCCCGGGCCGGGCCGCCCGGCCCCCCCCCCTGAGACCTTCCCCCCCCCCCCCCCCCCCGCCCTGGCCAGGGCCCTGTCCTTGGTCTCCCTGTCACGGGCCCCACGCCTTTTTATCTGCAGCCTCAGCAGCCACTTACCCCCAGGACGTGGCCTGGGGGGGTGGGGGGGGGTGGTGGCTGTCACCTGCACGGGGCTGATGTGGCTCCCAGTGCCCCCTCCAGGAACTCCCGTGACTCCTATCCTGGAGCTGCCTGGAGCTGCCTGTGACGACAGCTGCGGGTGTGATGCTGCTTGTTGCACTCCGGGTGAGCCCTGAGGGGGTTACGTCGGATTAGGTCTGGCCACCGCCTCCCTGCCTCTCCGTCACCTGCCGCTCTGTTTCCTTCTAGGTTTCCCCCCTTGTCAGACCTTTCATGTCGCAGCTGCCTTCCTTCCTAAACCCAGACCTGCCCTGGGTTCTCAGGCCGCTTGTACCTCCAGACTGGAGGGGGTGGGCTGGGGGCTCTCAAGAATAACTCCGTGCCCGAGGCGGCCTGGGGGCGATGTTTGAAACGAAGACCACATTTTATAGGAAGACAGGTTTCTCCTGGGGCCTGGGGCCTGGGGCTGTGCTGGGCAGGCCGGACAGAGGAGCAGGGGCCTTGTTGAGACCTCAGCAGCAGCCAGATGGCCAGACCCCGGGGCTCCCCCTCGGACAGCGCATCTCCCGGCTCTCCTGCCAGTGCCTGAACTGGCCCCACAGTGCCACGTGGTCCCCACCTGCTCTCTGCACCCCCACTGACTCCACCAGCGGTAAGGTGTCCGGCCACCTGGGTCCCTCCGCTGTAGGAGGCACAAGGGCAGAACACACCTCTGGGGGCCCCGAGGGTTCGTGCTCAGACTGCGAGGAGTACCCGACTTGGCATATGTCTGCCTCCAGGAGGGTGGGGCCTGTCCAGGGTCCCGAGGAAATGACTCAGCCGGGACTCCACGCAGGCCTGCGTGCGCTGTCATCCCCTCCCCCTCCTGCTTCCACGCAGGCCTCTCTGGGCCTCGGCAGCAAGCCCCTGGTGGACAAGAGTGATGGCAGGGCCCCACGCAGGCCCCTGGCCAACCTCGCCCCACGGAGGTCCACGCTCCTGTCACCACTGCCACCTGTCACCTCTGATGGAACAGTCCCGTCACCACCCACTCCCTTTGGCCGCCATACCACCTGGCTTGTCACAGCAGCTCCCAGCTGGGCTCCTTGCTGGGACCCCCCGTCCCCCTCTCCCCCGCTAAAACCTGGAACCACTTCCTCTTGCTCCCTCAAGGCCCTGCCAGGTTGCTCCTGCCTCAGGACCTTAGTACTGGCTGTTAGCTGCCCGAGAAGAGCTCTTCCCCAGGGTTCCCCTCAGCTTGGTCCCCCGCATCTCTGCTCAGAGGCCCCTGATTGCAGGGGCTTCCCTGACAGCCACTCGGAGGAGGACACCCGTCTATCTCCCCGCCCCGTTTGCCCTTCCTGCCCACCCTGTGTGCATCATCTTGCCTCTTTCCCTGAGCATTGCCGGCTGCTCCCGCTAGGCTGTAAGCAGGACCCAGGCCTGCCGATGGGCATTTACATGCAGACTTGCGGGGGGCACCAGCTCTCTGTGGCCCAAGGGCCCGTCTTTCTGCATTCCATCCCCTCATCGGGGTCTCGGTCGCAAACCTAAGGGTTTCCTGTGGCTGCAGGGACAAGCTACCTGCACTTGGGGGCTGAACACCCCACAGACTGGTTATCTCACAGTTCTGGAAACCAGAGCTCCAACACACGTCACGGGGTTAAGTGAAGGTGTGGCTGGGCTTGTGCCTCAGGCTCCAGGGAAGGATCCCTTCCCTGCCTCTTCTGGCCGCGGATGGCACCCACACTCCCGGCTCCTGGCCCTGCCTCAGTCTTCACAGCCACTGGGGTGGCATCTTCCCATCTCCCTCCACTTGTAAGGACCCTGTGATTACACTGCCACCCCCAAATCATCTGCCCATCTCAAGGTCAGCTGGTTAGCAACCTTAAGTCCACCCTGTCACGTGGGTACCTATTCACAGATTCATGGGGTTAGGGCATGACATCTCTCAGGGCTCTTTAGCTGCTGAACACGGAGAGGCAAACTGGGACACTCCACTGCCAGAGGCCTTGGAGCCAGGGCTGTGCGGGAGCCCACAACTCTCTGGGGCACGGTGTTGCAGGTGAGAGGCACACAAGCCCGCAGACACCCACCTGGGAGGCAGAGCCCCGTCCCTGACTCTCCCACCAGGTCTGGCCTCTGCTGCCTTCCCAGAGGAAAAGAATGTCTTGGCTACACCCATGGAAAGCAGACTGCTGGGGTCCAAACCCCAGCTCTGCCCCCGAACAGCAGCATGACTTCGGGTGGGTCACCTCACGTCTCTACCCCAGTTTTCTCATCAGTAAAATGGGGGTGACAGGGTGTCCTTAACGGGTATAGGCATGAGGGCCTGGCGATTTCGTAGTTGCAAGGCATTTAGCACGATGTCTGACCTGCAGCAGTGTTTGCTGGTTTTATGGCAGGAAACAGCAGGACTTTGGGGGAATGGCGTTAATTTGCGGGGAGAAGGGAGTACATGTATTTGGTAAATAATTCAAACAGAACAAAAGGACTTAAGGCCCCCATCTGAGTGTCACTGTTAGCCATTTATTCTGTACCCTTGGAGCTTTCCCGCGCCCTATTTAAATGTGTACGCTGTGGATATTTAGCCGCTTTCTGAAAAGAAAGCTCGGGCCCCAGCGCATAGGATCCTGGAGCTGGTGACCGAGGGTGTCTCCCAGTGGCTACGCAGCACTCCCCCTCACTGGACTCAGATGCTGATTCTCACAGCCTGGGCCGGGTGTTTGCGAGTTCTGAGCCGCATCTTGGCGTCCTTGGACGTCCCACCAGAGCTGATCTCCTGGTGCCCCCGAGCGTGTGGGTTTGCGTGGATTCCCTCACAGCGCTTTTCGCGCTGGGAAGCTGTACCCCGCCGGTGCGCCCGGGTCAGGGCCCGCACCTACTGGGCGTCGCCAGGAGCGGTGGTTCTGCCTTGATCACAGGTGGGCTTCCTCCCACCGAGCGGCCAGGCGGCTCCGGCGGCGCGTGCTGCGCAGCAGACGTTTGCACGTAAAGTAACGGTTTGGATCCTTCCCCGTTTCGCAGGATGGTGAAACCGAGCCCCAGGGACGGCGGGGCTCACGTGGACGGCCGTGCGAGTTGTGTCCTCTTTCCTCGCGGCTCAGTGACTCAGTTTCCCCCTTTGTAAACTGGGCTTAGAAGCCGTGCAGAACTTGCCGCGGGTAGGAGGGGTCGGGCCCATAAAGTGCGCAGCAGAGCGGGCGCGGCGCGCGCCGACCCAGAAGCGGAGAGGGAGCGGCGAGGCCCCGACGGGTCTACGGCCCGGCGCGGGCAGATCCGCGCCTCGGGGCTGGATTAGTCGGGCCTACCCGAGCCCCGCCCCCG
>NW_024412654.1:619641-637026 GCF_014898765.1 Herpailurus yagouaroundi | reverse complement strand
GGCGGGGGCCCGCGCTCCGCCGCCCGCGTCCATGCCGCCCGGCTCCGGCTCCGGCTCCGGCTCCGGCTCCGGCTCCGGCCTGAGGACTAGCGGCAGCTGCCAGCAGAGCGCTTCTGACCCGGGGCGCCCGCGCGGTGAGTGCGCGCTGGTGGCTCCGGGGAGGGATTCTGGACTTTGGGGGCCAGGGACAGGAGAGCGACCGCCCCCTCTAGAGGCGCGGGGGCCCAGGAGAGGCCCTCGGCGCTCTGCCCACCCCGTCTCTCCCGCGAGCCAGGCGCGCGGAGACCCCGTGTCTCTCCGGCGGCGCCCCCGCGGCCCACGTGGCGGCAGGCGGGCAGGGGGTGCATCCCCGCAGAGGGTCCTGGGCCTTGGCTGGCGGGGGGCTGGTGGGGCCCGCGGCGGAGGCGGGGCCGGGCGTCGTGGGGGACGCGCGCTTTTGTCTGCGCTCCGGCGGGGTCCCGGCCACCCCGGTTCCCGGCTCCCTCCGCGCTCACCTGCCCGGAGTTGGAGTTCTTTGTCTGGGGCGGGGCGCGGCCGGCGGAGGCTGTGCCGCGTGTCTGAGCCGAGGCTGCCCCGCGGGGTCGGGTCCTCGCAGACAAAGCGCGCCGTGACCTCCGCCTGCGGCCGGGATTGTGCACCCAGGGGGAGTTAGTGCCGGGTTTTGACACTCACCCTAACGGGCGTGCCCCCTCCGCCGAGGCCCTGAACCTGCAACCCGGAGACCTCCCACCTGTGTTGTGGCCCTGAGTGACCCCTTCCTTCCACCCCCACACTGGCTCAGTGCCAGGTTTGGAGAAGATGTGGCTGCCTGGGTCACGTCCCAGTAGATAATCCTTGGGAAGTTATTTGCACGGCTCTGGGGGCTGCCCACCCGCCTCGGGTCAGCTGGCCAGCTCCAGACCCCTCCTCCTGGAAGGGAAGGAACGGAGGGAGTGTGTGCTGGGTGGGATCCAGCAGGAGCGCGCGCCTGTTTGCCTGCGCTGGGAAGGGGGCTGGAACCTGGGCCACAGCACGGCCCTGCAGAGGTTGTGAGCGCCCAGCGTGCCTGCCATGTTTGTTTAGAGCCTTCCCAGATGGGCATGGCTGTGCCTGGCCAGATGTCCAGGCCCCTTCCCAGGATCCCTGCAGGGACTCAGTTCCCTCAACTTCCCCCAGCAAACTTTGACTTGGGTCCGTTGTGGCAGTTGGGGGTGTGGGGACCGGATGGACCTAGGACAGTGGCCTCCCTTCCTGCCTCTGCCAGGCTGGCATCCAGGGTTGGGAGTGGTGGGGAAGGCCCTCCCCCCTCCCCCTCTCCTCTGCTCCCCTTGAATTTCCCAGAGCCTGTGCGCCACCTCCTGGCCCTGGGAGTGGGTACTCTGAGCCCCAGGCCTTGAACTGAACCTGTGCGGCCTTAAGTGAACTTGCTCTCCTCCACCCCCCCACCCCCACCCCCACCCCAGGCTGGGACCCCTGGTCAGCCGGCCCGTGCTGGCTCTGGGCACCACGGAGGGGGCGCCGCTGGAGCCTGAAGAGAGCAGGCGGTGCAGCCAGTTGGGTCCCAGATCAGGGAGGGGGCCCCGGGTGAGGTCTCCCACAGCCCTGCAGGGTGTGGTTGGGGGCAGACGCTTGAGTGTTGAAGTCTGGGAGTGACTTGTGCTGGCTGACTTAATGATAGAAGGTGCTCTTAGTTGTGAGGAATCAGCTTGTGAGCATGTTCCCAAGCCCTGGTAAGGGCCACAGCGGGACGGCTGTCGCTCCAGCACTGCTGTGTGGCCCTACAGGACCTCCTCCTTGGGTCGTGGTGAGGTCCGGTTCAGGACGAATGGGAGTCTTTGGGCAGGCCCTGCATCAGGCACCTGGCCTCACGCCTGCACGCGCAGAGGTGGGGCCACACCTGCCATAAAGCGGCCTGGCGTGAGCCGCCCTCGCCCTGGTCCCGGAGCGTCGTCACTTTGCAGACGTCCCAGGATCCAGGTGGGCTGGGGGCCGGCGCCGCTGGTCTCCTGGGCTGCACTGCCCCCTCCCCACCAGGGCTGACGGCCTGCAGCATCTTGCCCCTGCAGCCCCCCCAGCTCTGGTGGACTCCCCACCCCCATGGGGACGCCTCACCAGGTAGAATGTGCTGGAAAAAGCACACTGGCAAGGAAACAAACTTGGAAGGAGGTCACGGCTGTGGTGCCCCCGTGCGTGAGTGCAGCGCGTCCCGCCGGGCTGGCAGTGGGTCAGGAGGTCGCACGCGACCTCGGTGGTCTGGCGGGCCGGGCAGGAAGGACCCTTCCCAGCACTGCTGGCCGCACCCACCTTCCTCGTCTGGGACTCTGCTGCCTTGGGGGCCCACCTGCCAGGGGGCCTTCTCCCTGGTCACCGCGAGCTCCGTGACAGTGCATGGTGTGAGGCGTCCTGGTGCAGGGGCCCAGCTCCTGGCATGCCAGCCTGTGTTGTGGGGGCTGCACTCACCGCTCTCTTTTCTTCCTGGTACCGGGACACAATTAGAAAGGGCTAACCTCCTTCCGGTGTGCTCGTGAAGTGTCGTGCCGACACGTTTCATCTCGCATCTGTGGTTCCGTGTTTCATGTTTACATCCCTGATCAGTCTGGGCGGGGGGAGACGGGGGTCTCGGCTTCCCCTTTTCCCAAGCAGCAAGCTCCCGTCACACACCGTTCGTTTGAATGACGTGCCCTTTCCCCACAGACTAGCAGCGTCCGGCCTGGGTCCCACATGGGCCTGGGTCTGTTTTGGATTCTTGTCTCTGTTCTGTCCACCAGTGGGCCTATTCTTGGGTCAGTGCCACATCTTGTGACTGTCCGGCACCATAATTCACCTGCCATGAGGTGCTCTTATTTTTTTTGAAAAGTTTATTTCTCTTTGGGCGCCCGGGTGGCTCAGTCGGTTGAGCGTCCGACTCTTGATTTTGGCTCAGGTCGTGATCTCGCGGTTCGTGAGGTCAGGCCCCGTGTGGGGCTCCAGCAGCACAGAGCCAGCTTGGGATCCTTTCTCTCCCTCTGTCTGCCCCTTCCCCACTTGCACTCTGTCTCTCTCAAAAGAAAAAGAAAACTAAAGAGGGGCACCTGGGTGGCTCAGTCGGCTGAGCGTCCAACTTTGGCTTGCGGTCCGTGAGTTCAAGCCCCGCGTCGGGCTCTGTACTGACAGCTCAGAGTCTGGAACCTGCTTCGGATTCTGTGTCTCCCCCTTTCTCTGCCCCTCCCCTGCTCATGCTCTGTCTCTCTCTCAAAAATAAACGTTATAAAATTTTTTTTAAAGTTTATTTCTCTTTAAGAGAGAGAGCACGAGTTGGGGAGGGGGCAGAGAGAGAGGGAGACACAAACCGAAGCAGGTTCCAGACTCTGACCTGTCGGCACAGGGCCTGTTGCGGGGCTCAAACCCACACACCGCGAGATCGTGATCTGAGCTGAAGTTGGGTGCGTAACTGATTGAGCCCCGCACGCGCCCCAAGGCACTCCTATTTTAAATGTACAGTTTAATGCACTTTGACAGATACACGTGTTTATGTTTCCACCACCACAGTGAGATAGAGAACGTTTTCATCGGTCCAGAAAGCTCCCTTGGTGGGTTTTTAAATTTTGTGTTTATTACACATAACAAAATTTGGCATCTTCACCATTTTTAAGTGCACAGTTCAGAGGCATTAAAAGCACATTCACACTGCTGCACGGCCTCCGCCACCGTCCACCTCAGGACTCTCGTCACCTTTAAAGCGGACACTGTCTCTCCTAAACGTGAACTCCCCCCCCCCCCCCGGCAACCCCATTATTCCGTGCGGCTCTGACCCCTCGGATAAGCGGGATCTGACGTCCTCTGAGCAGATCCCATGGTTGTTCGTGCTGGACTGGCCTGTCTCAGCATCGTGTCGTCAGGGTCCATCCATGTTGCTGCACGTGTCAGAACTGCCTGCCTTTTTAGGGCTGGTTGCACAAATGGACCACATTCTGTGTGTCCATACATCTGCTGATGGGCACCGGGCCGTTTGTCGGCTGCTGTGAATACTCGTGTGCAAGTATTTGTGAAACACTGCTCTCGGTTTGGGGGAGTACGTATCCAGAAGTGGGATCGCGGTATCCTGTGCTAATTCCGTGTTCCATCTCCCGAGGAGCCTCTGTCCCGTCCTCTACGGTGGCTGCACCTTTTCCTTTTCCCCCCAGCAGTGTGCGGGGGTCCTGGTTTCTCTACATGCTCCCCGGCACCAGGTGTTCCCTGGTTGTCATAGCGGATGGCCTCGTGCCCTCCGGTGTCACCGCCCGGCCACACCCACCAACAGCAGCCGGTGGGAGTGTGGCCCAGGGCCTCTGCGCACGCTGGAGAGGCAGTGGTCCTGCAGCCAGGGGGCACGCGGGTTGGGGCGATGGCTGAAGACCTCAAGGTTTCCTTTTGGGCTGATGAAAATGTCCTAAGCCTCACCGAGGGGACAGTGCTGTGAATACACTAAAACCGCTGAATTGTCACCTTTGACAGGTAAATTGTATGGCACGTGAGTTTTAGCTCAGTGAAGCTGTTTTTATTTTAATTTTTAACTCTGAAATCGAGACTCGAGATGAGATCAAGAGGCGGACATTTAACCAACTGAGCCACCCAGACGCGCCACCAGTGAAGCTTTTTTTGAAAAAAGGCAACTAGTGGGGTGCCTGGCTGGCTTGGTTGAAAGAGCATGCGACTCTTGGTGATCTCGGGGTTGTGAATTCGAGTCCCACGTTGGGTGTAGAGATTACTTAAAAATAAAATCGTTAGGGGCGCCTGGGCAGCTCAGTCAGTTAAGCATCTGACTTGATTTCGGCTCGGGTCACGACCTCACGGTTCGGGAGTTTGAGCCCCACGTCAGGCTCTGTGCTGAATCCTGTTTGGGATTCTTTCTCTCTCCCCTCCCCCACTCGCTCTCTCAAAATAAATAAATCCGTGATTTAAAAAAATAAAATCTTAAAAAAAATCAAGTAGCAAAAAAAGGTCTAGTCAGGGCAGTCTTTTTTTTTTTTTTTTAATTTTTTTTTAGCGTTTATTTATTTTTGAGACAGAGACAAAGCATGAACGGGGGAGGGTCAGAGAGAGGGAGACACAGAATCCGAAACAGGCTCCAGGCTCTGAGCTGTCAGCACAGAGCCCGACGCGGGGCTCGAACTCACGGACCGCGAGATCATGACCTGGGCCGAAGTCAGCCGCTTAACCGACTGAGCCACCCAGGCGCCCCTAGTCAGGGCAGTCTTAATGGAGCTCCTTCCCATGAGCCGTGGCAAAGTTCTCCACACAGGGCCACGTCCTCACCCCAATATCCTGCAACCCTGCGTGCATGTGGGTGTCTCCCCAGGAGGAGAAGCTCATAGGTGGGGTCCATCAGAAACCACTTGGAGTGGAATGCTCCTCCCTGGACAGCCGATACCTCGTCACAGCCATGGTCCCCAGACCTGTGACTTGGGCCACACTGTGACCGCATTTTGTCCCGCGGCCCATTCGGTCCCAGGCTCTGCTCCCTCCTCCAGGCCCAGGCCCGGCGGAGTCATCGGGTTCCTGGGTCTAACACTGCCAAGAGACACCCAAGTCCCAGGTCCCAGCCCCCCACTGGCAGGGCCACCCTGAGCCCCCACATCTCTGCTGAGCAGGGCGTCCTTGGTTCACAGGCTGAGTGACCTGTGTGCTCACTTGCTCAAAGCTGGGCCTGGGCATACTCGCCCTCCTATGTGGAGGCTGTGGGCACAGGAGGACACATTCTTCCCAGCCCTCGCAGGCACAAAACCTGCCCAGACTTGTTTCCTGGGGGCAGGGGTAAGAGCCTAGTTCACCCCAGGCCCTCAGTCCCCTCTAGTTTCTGATCCTCCTCTCTGTCTTCCAGGCATCTGTGGGCTCCGAGAAGCTCTTTGCCCCAGCAGCCGATAAAGGTAAGCACGTTCCTTAGCTTCACCTCCTGGCCTCTAGGAAGGGACAGGACACACTCTTGAAGTCATCATTGGAGGGGGCAGTGGGCCCCTCAGGGCAAGAGAGTGGGCTCCAGGTTAGGCGCTATTGTGGGTCGGATTCTGGGGATGCCTGAGGCAGGAGTTAGGTGCTATGATTTACAGCCCCCCAGCGAAAGCCACAAGGAAAGCAGAAGTCAGGATCAGGGCCAGCACTGGAAGAGTGGTTCCCAAAGTGGGGTTCCTGCCCTTTCCCCGGGACTGTTAGTAGTGCACGTTCCCCCTCCCCCAGGCTCATGGGGTCAGGTGTTCTGGGGACAACTGGCAGGTCATGGTTTGGGCCCTGCTGAGGCACCCCTGCCACAGTGTAGGCTGGCCACCAGCGCCACCACTGCATACGTGACTCACACTGACATGAAGTGACTAGATTCCCTGCACAGCAGCCCTTCCTCTGCCCGGTAGCCCCCATGCGGGTGGCACAGGTGCACAGCATTTCATGGTGCCCCAAAGCTGTCCTGGGCAGCACTGCTCCGGAGAGTGAACGCCCCAGCATCCAGCCATTCAAGGCCAGGAGGGGCCTTTGTAATCCAGCCTGCCAGTACCAGCTGTGGCCCAGGGGGGATCACTGGACCCAGCGCGGAGAGGGGGCCCTTTTGCTTGCAAGACTGCCTCCAGATGTGACTGCACAGGACGGGCTTCACGGCACATGCAGACGGGCGTCCTCAGCAACAGGTCCCATGCAGCAGGGCACAGCCTCCACATGCTTTCAAGTGGAGAAGGCTCGTCCTCGAATCGGCGCATTTCAGCCAAGCATCCAGGGTCGGGGATGCCAGACAGGTCCAGGGAGAGAAAGGCACTCTGCTGGCATTTCACACGGGGGGTAACACAGAACCGTCTCCTTTTCAACAAACGATCACAAACTGGGCGGCTCAAGACGGACAGACACTTACCCTCTCAACAGGTTTGGAGACCAGAAGTCTGAGGTGAAGGTGTTGGCAAGGCCACACTCTGAAAACTCTGAGGTTCCTTCCTGCCTCTTCGACTTCTGGGGGTCTCTGGGCTTGTGGCCGTATCCCTCCCACCTCCCTGGCTGCCACCTCCTTTTCTCTTACAAGGGCACTCATCCCTGGATTTAGAGCCCACCCCATTCCAGACTGATGTCATCTCAGAATTCTTAGCTTGGTGACATCTGCAAAGACCCTTTTTCCAAATTCAGTCACATCAACAGGTAGTAGGGATTACAGCTTGGACACAGCTTTTTGGCACAGTTCAGCCCACTGCCAGGTCCCTCACTGCTGCAGGCAGAGCTCAGGAAACCAGTCGAGGCCTTGAGGGGCCTCGGCAGGTGCACACCAGGGGTGATCAAGAGTCGCTCATGCTTTCCCAGCGAGGGGAGAGGCTCCAGGAGGGCCGGAGGGTTGGGGCCACCAGTCTGCATGGCCCACGCCTGCCTCTTCGGTGGCTGCTCTCACCGTGCCAGGGGCCGGCCCCCGCAGGCTGTTGTGCGTGGGCAGAGGCCGTGCCGTGACCCGTGGGGCTGAAGCCGGCAGTGCTCCCTCCCCCTTCTCATGGCAGTGCTAGCGGCGGTGGCCTTCCCCTGGTTCTGCCCCTGAGCAAACAGATGAGGTGGTGGCTCCGGAGGGAGATGTCACTGTAGAGGACGCAGGAGGAGCCGTTTCCTGCTGCCGCCTGTTTCTGCCGGGGAAGAGACTTCCCAGCAGTTCCGGCAGAGTCCTCGGGTCTTGCTGCTGGCCTGGGTCCCACAGCCATGTGGCTGCAGGGGGGATGGGCCCCTGGAGGACGTGAGGTCCGCCAGCAGCCCAAACAGGGTGACCACACTCAGCGACCTGATTTCCACTCCTGGGAAACTGGGCTGCCATCCCCTCGAGGCAAAGCCTCCTCTGGCCTGGACACATGCCCTCTGCCTAGCCTGCTTAGGGTGTTTCTTAACCTACCGGGCCCCCGGGGCATGTAACCTGAGACACTGCCTGGAAAGGAGGGTTTGGAGTGAGTAGGCGGCAGTTCAAGGTCATGAGCACACCTGAGCACAAGCGCTGGGTTCCCAGGGAGCGGACTCAGGTGGACCTGCCCGGGTTGGTGTTGTGGGACGGGGGTTGTGGGGGGGTGGGGGGGTTCAGCAGCTTCCTCCCCCCAGGTCATGGGCCTAGAGAGGGCTCAGGCTATGGGTCACCCGGGTGGTTCCAGAAAAAAGGCCACTAGCATGCGTGTTGCTCGTCGCAAGGGCAACAAGTGAAGGTGCAGCCGAGGCGGGAAGCACATGTTCGGGGCCGGAGCTCTGCTGGGGTCGATCCTGTGCTGCCCTTCGTCTCCCTTCCGTGAAGTGGGGTCGTGAGGGCCGCGCAGGGATTGCTGCGGGCCCTCTGCGCGGGCAGCCCTCCTCCTCCCCAGCTCCGCAGCCGCAGCCCCAGCCCCGCGCGCTGGGGCGAGGGCAGGACCTCGCCGCGTGGGCCCAACTCACTCCGCCCTCTCTCCCGCAGGCCCGGCGCTGGGCGAGGAGGCCGAGGCCAAGGCCGGGGCGCCGCCCAAGGTCTCAGGCCTGGAGCGCAGCCGGGAGCTGAGCGCGGAGCCGCCGCCCTTCCTGCCTGCCGTGCGCAGCCCCGCACCCCCCGCCTGCCCCGCGCCGGACGCCCCGGCCAGCCCGCCGGTCAAGAAGGAAGCCCCCGCCCTGCCCCGCCTCACCCCGCAGCCGCCGCCAGCGCCCCCGCAGCCCCGCGCCCCGCTCCCGACGCACGTGCCTCTGCCCCTGGGCGCCTTCGCGGGCCCCGGGCAGGCCGCGCACAACGGCCTGCACAGCCTCAGGTGGGCGGGGGCGGGCCGGGGGGCGGGGCCGCGCGGCCCCCGCGCGCAGCCACTGAGCCCTCGTCCCCGCAGCAGGAGCAGCAGCGCCAGCAGCAGCGCCAGCCTCGGGCTCGCGAAGCACGCGTCCCTGTCGCCTCTCGGGCCGGGCCCCCACCTGTCTACCTCACACTTGGCGCTCCGCTCGCAGGCCCAGCACCAGCACCACGCGGCGGCCATGTTCGCCGCCCCCCCGACACTGCCCCCGCCCCCGGCGCTGCCGGCCAACAGCCTGGTCATCCCAGGACACCCTGCCGGTAGGTGCTGGCTGGGGCCGGGGGTCGCTGTCCCCCTCCACTCTGATCCTGGTCTCTGGGCAGGTGGGGAGGCCTCGCCCCGGGGAACGGGTGCCGTCTCCTGAGGCCCCACCCCGCACCTGCTGAAGGACCCCATGGACAGATGGCAGGGCTCTGGGCCCCCCAGGCTGCCTTTCCCAAGGGGGCCCCACCGCCCAGTACAGACGCGGCGTCCTGCCTGCACCTGCGTCGTGCACGCGGCCACACCGGAGCCCCCGGCTCCGCCCCGAGCCCTGGCCAGGCCCGGTCAAGGGGAGGGGCGCCTGGAGCTGCTCCACTGCCAATAGAGACTTCCGGGACCTGCGCGTCCTGGAGTAGGAGGGTCTCCAGGTGAACCGCGGCCGTCTGGCCTCTCTCTCCCCGTTTGGTTCCGGCAGGGCGCCCCTTCAAGGCCGAACCTTGGGTCATTGAAGACTTCTTTTCCCATGGGTCTTGTTTCCAAGTTCTTTTTATGATTCTGAGCGGCCCAACTCAGGTCTGGGGCAGCTCCGTGCCCTGGAATGGGACCAGGATGCTGGGCTGGGGGATGGGGGTGGGGGCGGCGGGGCAGGGCTCCCCTGTGGCCGGCTCTGGGCCCCCCCCCCCCCGGCGGCTCACGGTGTTCTTTCTTGCCTTTAGATGCCAGCCTGTTGATCTCATTCAGCCAGCCAATCATGTATTGCCAGCCTCATTCGGGGATTCTGATTGGTACTTGGTCACAGGCACCTCTCTTACCTCCACCCTGGGGCCCGCACCTAGCGAGCGGCCACCACGGCTTGGCCTGCCGAAACCGGGAGTGCCAGGTGACTATCCGCCTCGCCCCGCCGGGAGCCCGCGGCCGACGTGCCTCTCCGTCTCTCTCTCTTTTTCTCTTGTAGATCACGAGCTGCTCAGGCAAGAGCTGAACGCGCGTTTTCTGGTCCAGAGCGCTGAGCGGCCCGGCGCCCCCCTGGGCCCGGGGGCTCTGCTGCGGGCGGAGTTCCACCAGCACCAACACACACACCAGCACACACACCAGCACCAACACACATTTGCCCCCTTCCCCGCGGGGCTGCCCCCGACGCCGCTCCTGCAGCCCGCCGCACCCCCGCCGGTGCGTAGGCCCCCCTCCCCCCGCGCGCGCGGGCGGGCGGGCGGGCGGGGGCGGCCCGGGCGGCGGGACACACAGCAGGCACACGCAGACGCTCTCCGCACGCACGCAGGCCGACGCCGGCCCTTGCCGTCCATCCCTCCCTCTGGCCCCTCCCTCTGGGTGACGTCATGTCATGAGGTTCCCTGTCCTGGGCTTGGGCGGGTGCCCCACATCCACACAGGTGACGTGGCCTTGGGGCCAGTTGTGCCCACACAGGGTCTGCAAGTCTCAGTTTGCAGCAGGTCCAGAGACTGAGGGCTGAGGGGCCGGGGAACCAGGATGCCCTCCCGTGGGGCCTGGGGCTTCCTCTCTTGAGCCAGCTGCTGTGTGGGGCAGAGTCTACCCCCACCAGGCTTTGCTGGGGGCCTGGGGGCGTCTCACTGCTTGACCACTGGCCCTGCCCCCCCCCCCCTCCCCGACCCCCGTCATGGCTGCAGCACCTCCTGGGCTTCAGGAATAGATTCAGACTGTCCAGACCGGCCAGTTTGCAACTCCCACAGTGGGACCATTAGAACAGGGGCCCCTTACTTAGATCCACCCAGTTTGAGAAGCTGAGCCCAAGAGGCCAGTTCAAGGCCGTTGGAGATGCCCTCAGGGAGACAGCTGGCCGCAGACTACCAGCTGCAGGAGGCAGGACAGGCCACTGCCTGGCCAACGGGGGCGCGGGTGCTGGGCCCCGTGGAGGGTGTGGGCAGGCTCGGGAGGCCTCACGTCCACCTCTTTCCCTTCCAGTTTGACAAATACGCGCCCAAGCTGGACAGCCCCTACTTCCGACATTCCAACGTGAGTGTCCTTCGTGGTCACTGCCCTGGTCCGTGGGCTGGAGGGGGCGGGTGAAGGGGGGAGCCACGCCTACCCAGAGGCCTTGTCAGGGCACCTTCTGCCGCGTGCAGGGGGCGGGCCCCCGGAATGCTCCCGTCTTTCTCTTGCAGTTTTTCCCATCCTTCTCTTCTGCCATCCCCGGACTGCCCACCCTGCTCCCACACCCAGGCCCCTTTGGGTCCCTACAGGGTGCTTTTCAGCCCAAGGTACCAGCTGCTCCTGGGGTGGGACAGGGTTCAGGGCGCAGCGGGAGGCCCCGCCACGCGGTCCCATGCTGCGATCCTGGTGTGGGGGTGAGCCAGCGTTCCGGGTGGGATGCATCTGTGCAGCCCCGCGGCGGGACCCCCGGTCTAGACGGCAGCAGGGTGGGGGGGAGACGGCGGGAGCCATGCTTCACGCGTGCTTACTCCTCAGCTGGGCATGCTCAAGGTCAGGGTGAGGAGGACCGGGGCAGAGGTGAGGTCGTGTGGGGTGGCCGCTACGGGGCTGTCTGTGCCGCAGGAGGCCCCGTGCAGGACTGGGCTTGCTTCTCTGACCCTCCCTGAAGCCGGGCTGTTTCAGCCCCCCAACCCAGGCATGGCTGTGTCGGGATGCCCTTCCCACCTTTGCAGAAGCCCTTGGGCTGAGGATGTAGGAACCCAGGCTTCCCCTTGTGGGGTGGGGGCGGGGGGGCAGTGTGGAAGATGGACTTGGGCACCCGGGGTCTGCAGCTGTCTCACACCCCGTTCTCTCCCTTCAGACTTCAAACCCAATCGAGGTAACGGGTCGAGCCAGTGCTGTTCACACCCTCCTCCAGAAAGCCCCCGGGGTAGGTGCGACAGTGCCCGACCCTCCCTGCGGTCACCCCAGCCGGCCCGGTGCCCCTCGCTGGGGGAGGGGGTGGGTGCTGTGGGGCATGTCCGTCCCCCACCGCCAGCCCTGGGACCCGGCCACCCCCAGAGCCTGGACCTAAGTCTTTGTTCTCTCTCAACGGTAGGTGTCTGACCCGTACCGGACAGCAGTCAGGGTGAGTGTGTGGCACACGTCTGCGTGGACGTGCACGCCTCCTTGGGAGGAAGGGGCCTCAGGGAGGCTCGCAGCTGGGGAGGATCCTGGGTTCCGCCTGCATGGCCACAGGGGTGCCTGTGCCGGCAGGACTCTGGGGGTGGGGGGGGGGCAGGGTGAAGAGGTCCCCGCTGTGCAGCTGAGTGTGTGGCCCGCCCCGTCACAGAAACCCGGCAAGTGGTGTGCCATGCACGTGCAGATCGCCTGGCAGATCTATCGCCATCAGCAGAAGATGAAGGTGAGCGCCAGCTGCCCCTGCTGCCGACGGGCAGAGCACCAGGGCGTCCCTGATGCGCCCTTGTCTGGCTGGGGACCACGCAGGAGGACCCCAGGCTGCGGTTAGGGAGGGGTGGGTGGTGCCAGCTGGGGGACCCGCCCCCCACCCAGACCGGGGCGGGGGGGTGGCGGCAGGGCAGCCAAGGGCCTCGCCCCATCCCCACCCCGCCTCCACACATCTCTGGTCACACACGCCACCTCCATGCACGGCTTTCAAATACCATCACGTCCCGGAGGCTACGAGAAGTCGGCAGGGGCTTGCCACCAGACGCGGGTGCTGCCCTCCGCAGGTGTCCTGGCGTCACCCTGGGGGCGGGGAAGGGGCGGGGAAGGGGCGGGGCGACCTCCACACGCAGCAGCACTGTGGGGGTGTCCCCGCCTGGGCTGGGGTTCCCTCCCCCGTCACACCGAGCGTGCCCCCGCTGCCCCGATGGGGAGCCGGAGGCTGGCAGGGCCGCAGGGGCTGCGGGACCACAGCGGAACCAGGAAGCGCTCACCCGGCCCCCGTGCCTGGTGTGGCCTTCAGCGCCGAGGCGCGGGCTTTCTCGGTTTGTTTAACTTAGACAAATTTAAGTGTTACTAGTGATGCCAAATTCAGTCACAGGGGAGCTTTTAAGCATATTTAAAACAACGTAGGTACGTTTCAGCTCAGCCTTGCAAAATCTTAACCCAGGTAAAGTATTTCCAACGAAAAGGCAACATCCAAATCGAGATCTGCTTTAGCGTAAAACACACAGCTTCCAAAGAGCAGTTCACGAAACACCTCCTGCGCCCGGCACGCGTTGTCACGGCCGCGCTCCGTGCTGAGTCACGAGGCCTCACTGGGACCAGTGCCCAGGTAGCGTCACACGCTTGGTGGTGGTCAGGGGCCGACCGGGCCACAGGCCCAGCGCATGCTCTGTCCTTTTCAGCAGGTGCAGCTGGAGCCCCACAAGCTGGAGGTGGGCGCCAAGCTGGACTTGTCCAGCAGACCCCCCGCCCCGGGCGTGTTTGCCGGATTGCAGTACCCGCAGGAGCTGGCCCGGCCCCTCTTCTCCGGCTCGGGTAAGGCGCCCCGTCCAGAGCACGAGGAAAGGGGGTGTCCGGCGGGCAGGGGCGCTTTTGCCTATTCCCTCTGGCCGGTCTCGGAGCAGGACCCCTCTAGACGCTTCGGCAGCGTTTGTTTTCCTCACGCTGAAAGTCTGCCCCACCCTGCCGTCCGGCGGCCCCTGCCGCTTGCCCAGGCTCTCTCCCTCGTCCCTGCTGAGGCCAGGAGGGCCAGGGGTCCTCCCGGCACCCAGGCTGCCCCTCCCCCAGCCCCGCCTCCCTCTCAGGAAGGGCTACGCCTTCCTCAGAACGGCAGGACCCTGCCCCGAGAATTCTCGCGTCCGCCCCACACTGGCCTGCTGTGCTGGGGCCCCAGGAGCACCCCTAGGTTCGAGGGTCACGAGGAGCCCTTCCGCCTCAGTGGAGGTCACCCCCACAGCTAGCACGTGTCACAGGGGAGGGACGCAGCATGTGGGCGAAGGGGAGAGGCATGTGGGGCGAGATCAGCGGAAGCCAGGCGCAGGGCTCGCTGTCCTGTGGGGTCCCGGGACAACACGTGCTTCACGGGGGAGCCCACGGACCCAGAGCCCAGGGTGTTTGTGGGCCCCTTGGCCCGCACACACCCAAACCACACTCCCAGGAGGGCAATGCTCCGTGTGAACAAGTGTCTGCACGAGTGAGCGAGGTTCAGGAGGGACTCCTGTCCGAGAAAGGAGAGAAACCTCCCTCCTGGGACCCGAGCTCCCGGCCTCACGAGCAGGCCTTTCCCAGGTCGGCTGCCTCGGCCCAGGGTGTGTGCGCTCCCGCGCGGTTCTCGTGCCTCCTCAGGGACGGGCAGCCGGTCCAGAGAGCCCGCCCTGAACACCCTCCTCCACCCCCCCCACCCACCCCCAGTCTTCACGCAGGCCCACCTCCACCCGCAGCCAGGTCGCACGGACACGCGTGGACAGTGAGGGGGGGCCCGTCAGCAGGCTGGGTGGACGGGCGCGGCAGGGTCCCCCGGGCTGGCCGCACAAGCACGGTGGCTCGTCTCGGCCCCTGGGTCCAACGCACTGGCGTTCTGCGGACCCCGTCTGGGCTTCAGTCCCTGGAGCCCCCGGGACGCGAGCTGGGCGTGCTCAGGAGCCTGGGCTCCCCATTGGGCCCCGCAGCCCTGCTGTGCGGTCCACAGGCCCAGGACACGCCCCCCACAAGGGGCGCCGCCCGAGGCTATGGCTGGGGATTCCCTCTCTGTCTCTGCCCTCCCCCCGCCCCCCGCCAAACAGCATGAGCTGGAAGCCTGCCCGTTGACTTGGTGGCCTTTTCTCGCTGCCTGTGCTCTTTCCAGGCGACGGTTCACCCCCACGCTGGTGTTCGTCTTCGTTAGCCCTGGGCCAGCCACTTCTCGTTTCCTGATTTCCTGTTTGATTTCTTTGGCCCGGGGGTCATTCAGGACTGGGTTTAGCTTTCTGGTGGGCGAGCTCCGTGCCTGCGGCAGCCCAGCAAAAACATAAACACTCCCCTGTGGGGGTCTCCCAAGACGGGGGACGCCGGAGAGACCGGTGGCCTCATCACTGGTCTTCGACAGAAACCCACCCTCGAGAAAGAGGCCGTGTGTCCCACCCTAGCGGCAAGGCCGGGGCCCGCGCCCCACTTGCTGCCCTTGGGGTGGGGTCAGGGGGTCTCAGGAGAGCCAGGGCAGGGCCACGGATGAGTGGCAGAGCAGACACCTGTGGGCTGTGGCGGGGGACCCCACGGGAGGGGCTGCTGTCTTCAGCCGTGACACCGGCCGCTGTGCACCAGGACGCTTGCGTGGCTACGATGACACATTAGCTTCTAGTTGGAGGTTCCCGTCTGCGTTTTCAGGGGCAGCCTTGAAGGCTCTCTGTGCCCCTTTCCCCAGGGGCTCCACCGCCACCTGCCCCCTTCGGCGTGCTTCCGGTGGGAGGTGTGGACATCCCCAGAGGAAGCTGGGGTGGCCCCGGTACATCAGGCTTCCACCACCCCGCCCCACAGGTGCGGCCCACCCCACCACCAACCCATTCGGACCCTCGGCCCATCCCGGCAGCTTCCTGACCTCTGGTCACCTGACAGGTAGGTGCTCTCGGGTCCCTGAAGTCGGCCTGGGTCTTTGCAGACCTCAGGGCTGGGGCAGGGGATGTCGGTGGGTGGGGAGGCGACCCTCAGATCGTATAGGTAGCAGTTGCTGGAGTCACAGCACAGGCCCTGGTGCACGTGAGTCACATGGGAGCTCTGGCATGAGCCACGCAGAAGCCTGAGCCCCGCTGTCCCCGCAGACCCGTTCGGCAGGTCAGGCACCTTCGGGGGCCTGGGGAGCCTGGGCAGCAACGCCTTCGGAGGCCTGGGGAGCCACGCACTGAGTGAGTGACCCCCGTGCTTGCTTCCCATTCACTTGCGTGCACGCCGGAGCTCCTCGTGGGTTTGGGCCACACCCTGACCCCTGGCTGACTGGTCCCCTCTGGCTGTCCCCCTGGGGTACACCTTCAGCACGTGGGAATGGAGTGCTTCCCCACCCCCCCCAGCAGCCCTGAGGTTCCACGGGGTGCCCTGGGCAGGGATGGGGCTCCTTGGGCAGAGGTGCAGTGCTATCCCGGCCTCATACCCCGCCCCCCTCCAGCTCAGGGCAGCGGCATCTTCGCCCCCAAGGAGAGCTCCGCACTGCACGGCCTGCCCAGCCCCCACGAGGCCTGGAACCGGCTGCACCGGGCGCCTCCCTCCTTCCCCACACCGCCCCCATGGCCTAAGCCTGTGGACCCCGATCGGGTCTCAGCCCTGACCAACCACGACCGGGAGCCAGACAAGGGCAGGGAGGAGCGGGAGCGGTGAGTGGCACCCAGCCGGCTCCTGTGGCCTCCTGCCGGCTTTGCAGGGCTCTGCCCTGATGACCCCCCTCGCTGCACCCTCAGGGCTGGGCAAGGCCAGGGGAGAGCCCCAGATGGGGCAGGATGTGGGCAGGGGCCGTCCAGAGGGGTGAGGGTCCACCCCTGGAAGGAGCAGCCGGGACACTTGGCTTGTTGACCACAGTAGGCTCTCTGCAGGGAGCTCGGCTTAGCAGGGCCACGGAACCACCTGCATCTTCCAGGTGGGGGCCAGGTCTGGGAGGAGCACCCATGGGGGAATCCTCTGGCCGGGAGGATGCCCCTGGGCAGCAGGACTAGGCTGGGGTCCTAGTCCAGAGTCAGCAGCAGAGTCTGGAATCTGAGGGTTTTTGAGCTGTGGTCGGCTGGCCGAGGGAACAAGACCAGAGAAGCGTCCCCAGCCATGACCTCTTCCCTGTCCCCGGACTCGGCCTCGTGAAGGAGAACTAGGGTCAGCCATGGCCAAGACGGGACTCCAGGGTCCTACCCTTCCAGTGACTTTGGTTGGGCCCGACTTCCTCACTGAGGGTCTACCTGCGGGCCTAGCGGCCTGGGTATGTGGGAAGAGCTCTGCAAAGCTGGCTTCCCGGCAGTTTATCGAAGGGAGGGAGGCGTGGGCTGTTGGGGGTCCTTCGTGAGGGTGTGGGTTTGTTACCATGTGTTGACAGGGTGCTAAAGGGACCTCCCACCCCCACACACTCACCCCGAGGGATCTTGAGGTCCTAGAGGGTGGGAACTTGGGAGCAAACAGCTTGAAAGCGCCTCCTGGGCGGAGCCTGAGTGAGGTGTCTGTCTCCTCACTCCCAGGGACCTCCTGGAGAAGACGCGCCTGCTGAGCCGGGCCTCGCCCGCAGCTCCGGCGGGCTACCCGGTCAGCAGCTTCCTGCTCCGCGGCCAGGGCGAGCCGTGCCGGCCCGGGGTCCCTGCCGAGCGCGAGGCCGAGCCCCGCGTCAAGGAGAGCCGCTCACCGGCCAGGGAGGACGGCGCCAAGCCGGCCGCGCGCCCGCCGTCTCCCTACAGCAAGGCGGCCCTGGGCGACAGCCTGCGCCTGGCCGGCCTCCTGGGCCGAGAGCCGGGGAAGCCGCCCGAGGCGCCGGCCGAGCGGCCCCAGGGCGACGTGAAAGTCAAGGAGGAACGCAGGGAAGACGGCGACGCGCCCGAGCCCCCCGGGGCCGGCCCGCACCCCGCGCCCGAGCGCGCGCGCGCCGCCCCCGCAC
>NW_024412654.1:524197-554641 GCF_014898765.1 Herpailurus yagouaroundi | reverse complement strand
GGCCGGGCGCCTGGCCCGAGGCTGCTGGTCCGCGTTCTGGGACTACGAGACGCCCAAGGTGATCGTGGTGAAGAACCGGCGCCTGGGCGTCGTGTACCGCTCGGTGCAGCTCCTCATCCTGCTCTACTTCGTGTGGTGGGTGCGGCGCGGCCGGGGGGCGTGGGGCCTCGGGGCCCCGGGAGGCGGCGGCCGGCGGGGGGAGGGTCCCGGGTCGCCTCCAGCGCGGCCCTGCCCGTCCCGCAGGTACGTGTTCATCGTGCAGAAGAGCTACCAGGACAGCGAGACGGGCCCCGAGAGCTCCGTCATTACCAAGGTCAAGGGCATCACCTTCTCCGAGCGCAAAGTGTGGGACGTGGAGGAGTACGTGAAGCCCCCCGAGGTGCGCCTGCCCGCCCCGCCCGCGCACCCCGGGACGGGACCGACCACCCCCTCTCTCTGAGCCTCGGCCGACCATCCCCTCTTTCTGAGCCCAGGGAGGCAGCGTGTTCAGCATCATCACCAGGATCGAGGTCACACCCTCGCAGACCCTCGGAGCCTGCCCGGAGGTGAGGCCTGGTGGAGGGCAGAGCTGGGGCAGAGGGAGGGGCCCTGCCTGCCTGGTCAGCTTGCCCCAGAAGGCTCGGGGCCCTGACCCAGGCGGCTCCTCCCTAGAGCGTGAGGGTTAGCAACGCCTCCTGTGACACGGACGAGGACTGCGTAGCGGAACAGCTGGACATGCTGGGAAGCGGTCAGTGCGCGCCGGCTGGGGGTGGGGCGGGGCGGGGCGGGGCCCCTCGCCCCCTGAGCGTCCATCTGCCCGCAGGCCTGCGGACTGGGCGCTGCGTACCCTACTACCAAGGGTCGGCCAAGACCTGCGAGGTGTGGGGCTGGTGCCCGGTGGAAGACGGGGCGTCGGTCAGGTGCGCACGCCCAGTGACCCCACCTAGCTGGGACGCAGCTGACACCCCAGCACGACTCTATTTTGCTCCTCTCTCTCCTCACTGGCCAGGACTGGGGATGTGCTGGGGAGGGGTTCGGGGTGGGGGAGACTAAACACACCCAGTCTGTGCCTCCTCAGCCAATTTCTCGGCAAGATGGCTCCGAATTTCACCATCCTCATCAAGAACAGCATCCACTACCCTAAATTCCAGTTCTCCAAGTAAGAGCCACCAGGCTGTGGTGACCACGGGTCGGGATGGGAGCTACGTCCTGGGAATGTGGCATTTGTGGATTACAGAGCTTCTGCCCCCTCCCCACCTGATGTGGCTGGGCCCTGTCCTCAGAGGCAACATCGAGCACCGGAAGGACGGCTACCTGAAACGCTGCACATTCAATGAGGTCTCCGACCCCTACTGTCCCATTTTCAAGCTGGGCTTCATTGTGGAACAGGCAGGGGAAAACTTCACGGAGCTCGCACACACGGTGAGGCGGGCAGCCGAGGGAGTGGGCGGGCCAGCTCTCCTCCAGGTGCTGGCTCCTAGCTGCAAACGGAGGGTCTCCATTACAGCCAGCCCCCTTTGCGGTCTTGGCCAACCCTGGCCCTGTTCGGGCAAAGGAAAGAGAAACACAATCGGCCGACCGGTCTGGGCATGCATGGCTGCTGCTAAATTATTGACTCCTGGTCACACAGCTGGCCACCAGCATACCCTTGTGCTTCAGAAGCGGGCGGGGCGCTCGCCAGGCACTCCTGGCTCTCGGCCCTGAGCGGCCCGAGGTGCCCCAAGATGAGCGCCCCGTGCACAGTCTCGGGGCAGGACCCACGGCCCTTGGGGGTCCTCTGTGCGGCCTCCCTGACACCCATCCCTGTGCCCACTTCTGGGCAGGGTGGTGTCATCGGGGTCATTATCAACTGGGACTGTGACCTGGACCTGTCAGCGTCAAAGTGCAACCCCAAGTATTCTTTCCGGAGGCTTGACCCCAAGCACGTCCCAGCCTCGTCTGGCTACAACTTCAGGTACCTTGGCCTTGGGACACCTGGGTCCTCATCTGCCCTGGCTGTGGTGGCTCTAAAAGAACAGGGCAGGTGCTCCAAGGTCCAGGGGAGCTTCCCATCTTGGGTGATGGGTGGGCGCCCGCCACCGTGCTCCTCAGGGTCATGCTGTCCCAGGTTTGCCAAGTATTACAAGGTAAACGGCAGCGCCACCCGCACGCTCATCAAGGCCTATGGGATCCGCATCGACGTCATTGTGCATGGACAGGTAGGCCAGCCTGCTTTGCCCAGGGCCCAGCTGGCACGGCCTCATCTCCTCCACCCTCCCTTGAGCCCCACCTGCCCCGGACCCAACAACCATCTAAGGCAGCCTCCTCTCCCAAGGCAGGGAAGTTCAGCCTGATTCCCACCATCATTAATCTGGCCACAGCACTGACCTCCATCGGGGTGGTAAGGAAATGCATGCTGGGCATGGGGGGCTTGGGTGGGGGGGTCTCCTGGGCCCTCACGTGTCGGTCTTGCTGGCCCAGGGCTCCTTCCTGTGTGACTGGATCTTGCTGACGTTCATGAACAAAAACAAGGTGTACAGCCATAAGAAATTCGACAAGGTGTGCACACCCAGGCGCTCCTCTGGTAGCTGGCCTGTGACTCTGGCTCTTGTTTTGGGCCAGGCTCCTCCCCCACCCTGTCCCTGCTCTGCAGACCCAGGCCAGTCCCTGGCCGCCCCGCCCCCATGGCCTTGCCCTGCCTCTGCCCCTTCTGAGCAGATGGCCGACACCCCTGAGCAGACTGTGGGACCAGAGTTGTGTGCCTCCGAGCCTTCCCGGCAGGACTCCACACTCACGGACCCCCGAGGTTTGGCCCAGCTCTGAGCCCACCACATGCCTTCCATCATGCTGTGTCCAAGGCGGGCCTGATGGGGTCCTGAAGTCTGGTCCCGAGACCAAGCCACCAGCTCCCCTGGGCCCTGCCCATGCACCTCAACACGCTCTGAGAAGCTGGGAACGAAAAGACCCCCCGCGCAACCGGGCAGCGGGCGGGCACGAAGTGGGTGTCACCGGATCCTGGCTGGCCCCCCAATGTCCCCGGGGCCTGGAGGAAGGGGTAAACTCCTGCCGCCTCCTCCTCCCTAGCTGACCTCCTCACAAACTTCTCACCCCTCCCCACCCAGACCCTTTGCTTGCTTCATAGCCAAGAAGTCACATACCCAGAGTCCAATAAACCTGTGTCCAGAACCTCTGGCCTCATTTTTTGGGAGAAGCATCTTGAGGTCCTGAAGACATAGGCAGTAGAGGGTCCTCACGCATGGGAGCTGTGGGTGCCTCTGGTCTGGTCTGTCCTCTAATCAGCCTGGGTGCAGACTGCATGTTGTGTCCAAGCAGGGGGACAGGGGGGTAGGCAGAGACTGGGTGCATGAGGAACCCAGCACCTGCCCTTCAGTCAGCTTGCTTACCAACCTCCTGGGGTGGGGAGGGGTGATCCCAGACCCACCCTCAAAACATGTGCAAGGATGGGGACTCTGGAGGAAGGAAGACAAGGGGTAGGTGAGGGAACTTGAAACAAGGACCCAGGTGGGGCAAGAAGTTGGTGCTGGGGGAGGGGGATGGTCATGGTGAGGTTGAGGGGGAGCACAAGCCAGCAGATAACTAGTTACCACACCCTCAGATGCCACAATGGTCATTATATTCAGTGGCGCTGCCTGGTGCCTGTCTGGCCAGGCCCCCCTCCCCCAGGGGCCGCCAGAACTTGGCTGGGTGGCGGTTCCCCTAGCAACACGGATGGTGAGCACACAGGTCTATGGCAGCACATGCTGTGCTTTGCACAGACTCCCTCACCCAGGATCCCTCTTCCGAGGTTGAGCGATAGCTCAGGGGGTCCCCATGTCCAAATCATGCTGGCAGGTGGCCAGAGCTGGCCATCTCACCTGCCCACACCCAACAGGGGGGCCAGCAACAGCACACACTTGAGAAGCCCCCCCCCCCCCCCGGCCACCTTGAGGTGAGGATTCCTCAGTCACCCAAATGCCTCCAATACCCTGTGTCTGGCTCCCTGATGTCCAGTTTTGGAGAAACTGGCTTTTCCAGTTGGGCCTGGGCTGCAGCTCAAGAACCATGGCCAGGGGTTCAGGTTTCCCATTCCCAAGCACGAGAGTGACCCCAGGACCCTTTGCTGTCCCAAATGCTCCAATCCCTAAGCTGGCCTCTGAGGGACCCACCCGTCACCCTCTGGCCCTGTTGTAAGGACAGGGAGTGGTATGCAGGCCCCCAGCCCCTCCCCTCTCCTCTCTGGGGACATCTCTGCTCTCTGCTGCACTTCCAGGAAGCCTAGTTAGCTCCCCTCCCCATCCCAGCCCTAATTTGATTTGATCTCCATCTGGGGGCTGATGCAGGCTCTGTCCACTTTCCAGCCAGTGTCAGGTTTCTTGTGGCCACAGGGCCTGGGCACACCCGGAGCACAGGACCCAGGAGCCAATGCACCCAGTTGCAACAGAGGTCAGTCTTCTTTCTGTCCTCGCACAAACACATGTAAAAATTTTCAGGAATGCAAAATCCAAAGAGTAAAACTGAAGTTAAAGTGTAAAATACTAGGAGATACTTGGAGAAGTCAGGCAGCAATGATGAACTCGAGCCGGGCCCCAGAGCGGACGCTGGCCCACGGCTTCCGTACGGCCTCCCTGGAGGCTGCCCATTTGGGGTCTGAGTTTATGATTCAGTTAGCCTGTGTGTTGCCTTGCCAACCTGGCCATTCTTCTTTTTCCACTTCCAGTCTCATTTAGTTAAAAATGAAGCGTGAGGCGCCTGGTGGCTCGACTCTTGATTTTGGCTCAGGTCATGATTCCAGGGTTGTGGGGTCGAGTTCCGTCAGCGGGGAGCATGGAGCCTGCTTAAAATTCTTTCATCCTCTACCCCTCCCCCACCCCGCTCATGCTTCCTCTCTAAAATAAAGAAATAAAACCTAACTACTAAAATGAAGTGTGGAGTTGGGTCTTTTGTGCTGGGGCAGGTGACGACAGAGGGACCAGCTCAGCAAACTCTTCCTGAGGTCACTGGGACGCAGACTCCCCTGTCTGGGCCTCCCCCCCTTTTCCAGCCCCACCACAGGGTCAGCAAAGAGTGAGGTCCCACATCTCCGCGCTGCACCGGCTCTCTGAAGAAACTGGTGGCAAGTGTCCAGGTTTAAAGGGGCCATGGTCCCGACTGACCCTCTCTGCAGGTGAGGGCCGCTGACCCTGGGCGTGCACGCCCCGAGTGGCCCCTGGAGGACGGGCAGGCCCGCAAGGGTCGGAGGTCTTGGACTCTGAAGCTAAAAAGCCAGAGCAGATCCGCTAGAAGCCCAACAAAACTGCTGCTGCCGTTTTATTCCCGTCTCTTCCCCCGACCAGATCCCTCAAAGCGGAAGGAAAAAACCGACTGTCTTGCATGTGAAGGATTTCCCTATAAACCCAAGTGCTAACAGATAACGTTAAAGCCTGTGACAAACACGTGCATCCTCCCACCCATGCGCGGCAGTCTGAGCCCGGTGCTCGTGTCTGTCCCCACCTGCAGGTTCAGAGGGCAAGGGTGCCACACCCCCGATTCCAGATCTTGCTGCTGCAGACAAGGTGACTGCCATGATGCAGGCCCCACCCCTGCAGACCCTACACTGACCAGGAAGTCTCCAGACAAGAAGCCTAAGTCCTGGGAACTCATCGTGGGAAAGATGTCCAGGTCCCCTCAGGGTTTGGCTCCGGATTCCCTGAACAAGCCCACATCCTGCTGGCATCCAGCTATGAGACCGTCTCCGTGGTCACAAGTGATGAGAAGCAAGGGCTGCAAACCCCACTAGTCATCACCAGACAGAAGACCCCCTCAACAGCAGAGGAGAGAGTGACAGAGCGGGACCGCAGGGAGGGCTGTCCACTCAGCAGGAACCGCCCTGGAGACCCCTCTCAGGCCAACAGTGGGCTGCCCTGACCACAGCTGGCGGCCTAGGCAGCCCCAGGTGGAGCCACTTCCTGCTCTGGCTGGCTCGTGCTTCTCTATGTGACCTGCTCCTTTTCCTCGGTGCTCCGTCCTGGCCAGGGTCACAAGTCTGGAAGTCAGGGCAGGGAATGGGGTCGCTGCTCGACTCGCTAATGGCCCAGCTGAAGGTTCTTCTGCAGCAGCCACTCCAGGGTCTCCATGAGGTACGACATGCCATAGTGCTGGGCGATGTTCTGGAAGATTCTAATCTGGTCCATGAAGACCTGCAGAAATGACCAGAGGAGGCACAGGGATGCAAGGCACAGGCTCGGGCGTGTAGGGAGAGAGGCAGATGGCAGAGACCAGAAAGGGCAAACGGGAGAGGGGGGGGCAGCCAGGCCAGCCGTGGGACCCCCACCTTGGTGCGGATGGTGAGGGCGAAGTCCCCGGCACAGCTGCAGTACACAGGCATGTTGGTCTCCTTCACACCCCGGCACTTGAGGCAGATCTGCAAGGAGGAGCAGCCCCGGTCACCAGTGTCCCCTTCTGGGCCTGTGATGGCCAGTGGTAGCCAAGAGCTCGGCATGCCCACCCACCCCATGGCCTTCAACTCAACCAGGAAAGACCAATACTTTGTAACGGGATTTATCCAAACATGCCAGCTGCTTCCTAACACCTTCCCGGGGGGGCGGGCGGCACTGCACCCTTGCCTCTGAGTCCCAGGGACCTCACCCCTGTGCCTTCCTTGGGTCTCCCTATTCCATCAGAGCAGATGTGGGCTGTTCCCTGCCCGGGCCCCGACACCCCTTCACATCCTCTCGTCAAGAACACCCCTCTATCTAATGCTGACAACGTCCCTGCTTCTCTCTCTCTTCCGTTTGTTGTCTTTACACTTGCCATGACTCTCACACTCCATCCTGCTCACCAGCTACCCTCTTCCATTACAACAAAAGGTGCATGGAGCCAGCACCCGCCCCTGCAGGGGCCCCAGAGATGTGTGACAAGGAGTCAAGAGGAGCCCCGATCCAAGGGCTGGCCACCTCAGAGCACTGAGTCGGGACTTGAGAACTGTGCACACCTGTGGCTTCTCGGGGTGCAAATCGCTCATCAGGAAGCCCTCTGCCCGCTGGAGAGGGGGCTGGGGTGGAGTCCCCCACGCCAGGCCTGCCACTCACCAGGTCCTGCAGAGTGAAGGCCATCAGTTTCTTCTGCACGGCTTCCACCAGGGCCATCTCGATGACTGATGAGTCATAGGCAACCAGGCAGTTGGAGCAGAGCCACTGAGGCAGCACAGCCCCGTCCTAGGCAGGGGAGGAGGGGGCCGGGTCAGCGGTCCGCCCAGCCTTCCTCAGCAGCCAGGGCTTCCCAGGGGCTGGGCAGGGACCGTGCAGAGCCAGCTGGGGAGCCGGGCGGAGGGGGCTGCCGGCCCGCACGCACCACCGTCACCGCCACCGTCTATCAGGACACTGCACCGGCACACAGGAAAGGTGTCTGAGAGCCTCCCGGCCCCGCCCACCTGAGAGAAGGAGGGCTCTTTGCACAGGTCCAGGTCCCGGCAGAAGTTACAGCTGCGGCAGATGACCTCAGGGAGCACGTAGGAACGGCAGGGGTCTCGGAACTGGGCCTCCTCTGAGAACTCGCCAACGTCCACCAGGCGCAGCAGGTCCCGGTTCAGCTTGTTCACCTGGTTCGTGATGTTCGTGTCCAGAGACAGAACCTACAAAGAACAGAGCATCAGTGATGGCCTCGCGGGCCGGTCTCTATCGGGAGCGGAAAAGCCTGCAGCGGACTCTTCAGGCTGCAGCTTCTCAGCACCGCGCCCTCCTTCTCCCGCTGGAAGTGAGGGGGGCTTCCTCAGTGCGGCCCTGCGAGCAGGTTTCCGTCAGCTCCGGGGGACGGGGGCACTACGTGCGCTTCCTGTCGTCCTTCCTGGCTCCCTCCTCCTCAAGGACAGGAAGTCCTAAATCTGCGGGGCCGCACGGTCTCGTCGGCAGAGTGCGTGCTCTCAGCCCCGACAGTGGGGGTTCCCGTGCCAGCCCGGAGCCCGCTGGGAAGCCTGGCTCTCGTGGTGGTGCCTGCAGAACCACAGGTGAGGTGTCTCTTCCTTTTGTCCATAATGGAGAGGACAGGACAGGACAGACCTCTTTAGAGGTCCCTCCCACCCCTAAAACTCTACTGTCCCAGCTCAACACCAAGAACACCACAGAACCAAAGCCCTCTTAGAAGACATTTTTGGGAGAACTATTTATGGTCAGATTCGAAGCCCGCCACCCCATTCAGTGAGACAAGTAGATTTCAGCAAGCAGGTAAATTTGCAAGTATGTACAATGAGGAGCAACAGCCTGTTAGTATGAAGCTGTTTGCTTAAAACATATAGTTTATATATCTCCATTATAAAAAAAAAAAACTGGATTGAATTAAAGAGAAAAACAAAGAGAAAAGATTTCACTGGTAAATTTACCAAACATTAAGCAAAAAAAAATTATTCTACACAGTATCTTCCAGGAAGCACAAAAGGGAAAACACTTCTAGCTCGTTTATGAGGCTATCATCATCCTGATACCAAAGACAGCACAAGAAAACAGCAGACCAACCACCATCATGTGCACTCAAAAATCCTCAATACCAGCAAATTGAACCCACCAATGTATAAAAAGGATGATACGTCACAACCAAGTGCGATTTACTCCAAGAATACAAGCAAGGCTGGATTAATACTTAAAAATCAGTGTCATGTCCAGATGGCCATCAGACATATGAAAGATGCTCAACGTCATTCATCATTAGGGAAATACAAACCAAAATCACAATGACGTATCCCCTCACAGCTGCCCAAATGGGCAAAATAAAAAAACACAAGACGTAACAATGTTGGTGAGGATGCGAAGAAAAGGGACGCTCTTACACTATCACTGGGAATGCAAACTGGTGTAGCCACTCTGGAGAATAGTATGGAAGTTCCTCAAAAAGTTAAAAATAAAATCACGCTATGATCCAACAATTCCACTACTGAGTATTTACTCAAAGAATAAGCAAACACTGATTCAAAAAGATATACGCACCCCTGTGTTTACTGCAGCATTTTTTACAATAGCCAACTTATGGAAGCAACCCAAATGTCCACCGATAAACGAATGGACAAAAAAGATGTGACACAAGATACAAATATCCACGTATCTCTATATATTAGCAGTGAACAACCGGAAACTGAAGTTTTAAAAAGTCAGTGCTATTACGATGGCACCAAACAGCCTGAAAACCTTAGGTGCAAATACTGAAAACCCCAAACACTGATGAAGAAAATCAGAGGCGACCTAAATAAATGGAAAGAGATAGTGGTTCATGAATCAGGAGTCTCAACACTAAGATGTTGTGGGTGCCCAGGTGGCTCAGTCAGTTAAGCGTTCATTGGACTCCTGATTTCAGCTCAGGTCATGATCGCATGTTCGTGAGTTTGAGTCCCACGTCGGGCTCTGCACTGACAGTGCAGAGCCTGCTTGGGATTCTCTCTCATCTGCCCCTCCCCTCCTTGTGCTTCTGCGCTCTCTCTCAAAATAAATAAATAAACATTAAAAAAAACCCAAGATGTTAATTCTCCCTAAGTTAATCTATAGATTAAAATTAGGGGCGCCTGGGTGGCGCAGTCGGTTGAGCGTCCGACTTCAGCCAGGTCACGATCTCGCGGTCCGTGAGTTCGAGCCCCGCGTCGGGCTCTGGGCTGATGGCTCAGAGCCTGGAGCCTGTTTCCGATTCTGCGTCTCCCTCTCTCTCTGCCCCTCCCCCATTCATGCTCTGTCTCTCTCTGTCCCAAAAATAAATAAACGTTGAAAAAAAAAATTTAAAAAAAAAAAATAAATAAAAAATAAAAAAAATAAAATGATTCTAGGGATACCTAGGCGGTTCAGTTGGTTGAGTGTCCAACTTCAGCACAAGTCATGATATCATGGTTTGTGGGTTCCAATCCACACAGAGCCTGCTTTATTTCTTCTGTGCCCCTCCTCTCCCTCTGTCCCCCTCTCCCTCTCTGCACCTCCCCAACTTGCGACCGCGTGGAGGACCGCATGTACACTCTGTGTGTGCCGTGAAAGGAGCCAGACCTAACCGGCCACATAATCCACAACGCGGGATTCTGGAAGAGGTGGCCGTGCAAGGGCAGATCAGTGGTTCGGGGGGAGTTAGCTCAGGTGGAGACCGTTTGAACCTGCCCGCAGCACAGCCCCATCACTCTGTGAAAGCTTGAACAACTCACTGCACAGACTGAATGTGACTGGGTCAACTTTAGAGAGTGCACGGACATCAGACAGACAGATCAGCGCGTGGCAGGGGTGGGTGCGATGTTTGCGGAACGGTGAAATGCCCTGCATCCTGCCTCTGCCACAACTCACAGAACACACACCCACAATGGTGAAATCTCACCATACGTAAGCTATACCTGAGTAAAAATAAATTTTAAAAACCCTGGAGTCTAACAGAAGAATAAAATGGCAAACTAAACTATTTCTGCACCACAACCAGAAGTCACCTGATCCTGGAGCATCCTGTAACTGAATGCCCAGGAAAGTGCTCTCTGAGGGGTGACACCTGCACAGTCGCTGTCTGGTAATATTATCCCATCGCTGACTCCGCCCACCTTTCCCAGAAAGCATTTAGTATCCGAGCAAGCTCTCCTCTGTGATTTCACCACAGCCTGCTCATTGTGGGAGACTGTTCCTGGTTCCGGCCCTTGGCCCCACCAGATCCACAAGCACCACCATTTCACAACTCGCCCACTCAGCAGGTGCCTCTCACCAGCACCCCCAGACCATCCTACCCCAGGGCCTTTGCACCCTCAGGTTCTTCTTCAGGTCCGCACACGGCTGGACCCTCCTGCTCAATGTGGTCTCAGGCCCCAACTTCCTCATCTACCCTGCCCTTCTGAGGCCACCTCAGCCCGCCTCCCCTCTCTGGGCTCACCTGTCCCTGACTGACTTGTCCTCGCCCTCACTGGAGCACAGGCTCCGTGAGGACAGGGGGGGCTCTGGTCTCCTCCCACTTCTAGCCCCAAATGCCTCACACAGCAGATGCAAGGAATGAGCAGTTAGAGTTCGTGGAATCAACAAGATTGTACTCCTGGCACCCTCGCTTCCCACACACACTGACACTCTTGTGAGTGCTCGCATTAGCGTTAAGCATCTCTGCCCCGCACACGTGTCGCGGCCTCACCTTGCACACGTATTTGATGAACTCCAGCGCAGGGTTATTGAGCAGCAAGTGAGAACCAGGGAGGACGGGGAACATTTTTGAGAGCTCAGTGGCGTTCCGGGAACCCGTGACTTTCTTCTGAATCTTCTGAGTGATGGTGAAGAAGTTCTGAGTGAGTTCATTTGCCACGTAATCTTGAGAGAAGGTGATCACTCCTGGGAAGGAAAGGGATGCGGCACACGCTCCCCATTTTGCAGTGATAAGGACACTAAGGGAAGGACACGGGGACCCCCAGAGCAGAGGGCTCAGGTTCTAGGGACAGAGGGGTGGCCTCGGGCAGCAAGGGGGTGCTCACCAGGAAGGGCTCCGGCCACCGCCTGGGCCTCCTGGGAGAGCTGGCTGGGCCCCCTCCTCCGCAGGGGGGTGCTCCCCGGGACACTGCGCCTCAGCTCCTCCTTCATGCTGTGATACACGGCCACAATGTATGCTGCAGAGACAGGCCACGGGCCTTGAGAGTCAGGACCCAGGGGGCCCTGTGGCCGGTCAGACCTCCAGCCAGCCTGGGCTGAAATACCATTGCTAGTTGTGACTCTTGGCTGCATTTGGACGAGCCAAAATCAATTGGAAAGATGGGAATAAAAAAGGGCACTTACTGAGGCCCAAGTCCAAGTGCACCTTAGTAGGGAGAGTGCCGTGTAAGCCACACTCACCAACCTTCCTGCCGCACAGTGACACAGTGACAAAACGTGGCTCATAACAAACACAAGTCTAGGCTCCTGGTGTCGGCACGCCTTCTGAGGTAGCCCCCCAGGAGTTCCAAAAGAGAAGTAGAGAGAGACTCAAGGGCGAGCACACATGCAGTTATAAACGAAACCACCGCTGTGGCTGCACATCGCTAGGTCTGAGTGGTGTTCCCGGCCCTCGCCACCTGCTCTCCCCTGATGACGAGCTCTGTGTGACAGAGTGTAATGTATACACTTTGTGTGCATGTGATCTCAGACACCCTGGTTTGTAAACACCGAACCTTTATTAACACTGCACCTCTAGACCCAAGTCAGATACAGAAGATTCTGACACAGAGGTTGAGCCTCAAAGACCAGCCAGTGGGCAACTGATTCAGGAAGTTTCCAACCTTCTGTACTTGGTGTTTACTTTTACTTGCTCTGTGTGCACACGCAAGTCCTGGGACCTGCGGGCACGCCCCGGGGCAGAGGACAGGGGTCCAGCCCCGCAAGGCTGGCGCAGCCAGTGCACGCCCACCAGACTCGACTTCCCCTTCACCTCCTTGCTATGCAAACACGCCAGAGCCACATTACTCCCACCGCCAGACTCCGACGCAAGCTAGCGGGCCGGCTCACCCGAAACGATCACGAGGAAGTAGCGCTGGCAGGAGGCTGCCTGTGGCAGGAACTGCACGATGTTCCAGTTGTTTTCTAGCATGTCCTCCACGTCGGGCTCCTGGGCACCTTCCTCCTCCTCCTCTTCCTCCCCACCTTCCTCCTCCTCCTCCTCCTCCTCTTCTCTGCCTTCTTTTCGGGAGTCTTGCTGTAACACAGACGCAACACACCTGAGTCATTCTACACCTGGGTCTACTGACCCCTTGTGCCTCGTGAGATGCTCATCGAGTCGTTCCACATCCCTGAGCCTGAGTCAAAGTCCCGCAGGAGGGCTCTAAGGACGAGGCCACTTAGGAGATGAAGCTGCTTAGGTAACGCACCCGGTGTGTACTCAGCAAACGCTGATCGTGATTCTCACTTTGTTCTTCCAGTGAATTCACTTCAGAATTCTTTAACTCCCACCTCCCAGGTAGGGAAGATTCACGAGTGGGTGACCTTGGGTGACTAGATCTCTTGTCTGAATCCCACACGTCCTGGGACGGTGACAATCCTACCCGAGGGGCCCTACTGCAGATATCTCCCGCATGACCAAATTCCCCTCTCAGTGGCGCCTCCCACGTCAACGTGTGAACTCCGGCATCCCCCACACCCTTCAAGCAGCATCCACTGCCTTCTCCTGATTCAGCTACGATACCTGCACTTCCCTCCCATCGAGGTCTCCACAGACCTCCTGTCCCAGCACTGAGGACGGCCGGACCTTGTGCACACGCCACACACCCTGGCCAGGCTTGGCTCCTCTCACCCTACACGTGCTCTCCTGCCCCATCCATCTTATCGTAGACGCGTGGCTCCACACCCCTGGGTGCACCCACACCCCCAGGTGTCACCTCCATCCATTCCATTGGCTTGTACACTCCACCTTCAAAACCCACCCAAGTCCTTCTCCCAGACTCCACCCTGCCCCCCACCCTCCCCTGGGCTGATGCTAACTGGGCTCCTACTGAAGCCTTGACCTCCTACGCTGTTGTCGACAACACGGGGCCCTAGTGGAGGCCCTGACATGCTCCTGCTCAGAGTCTCTTTGTCACTAAAAGCCAAGACTCCAACTCGGCCTTTGGGCCCAAGGAGGCTGCCTGTGGCAGGAACCGTACGATGTTCCAGTTCTTTTCCTGGCTGCTCTGTGCTACCCGTGACCCCCGCCCAGCCCTGCTCTGTTGTCATGGCTACGCTGACACTGCACCCCCGGCCCAGTTCTTCATTCCCTGCTTGCCTGTCCCCTCTTTAGAGGCCTCTGTGACGGTCCCACCTAAGTCTGCCCCCTGCCCCACAGCCCGCTCTCTGCCCTCCCTCAGCCCCTACCGTTGCCAGTGCTGCACGTTCCCCATCTGCCCATTTGCTCACCTCTTCCCTCACAGATCCCCCCGGGGGCAGCACGCTCTTGCGGGAACGGCTGCAGGATGGGGCCCAGAACTGGGCCAGGCGCTGGACCCATGAGCACCAAACATGTGCAAAGAGACAAAGACGGGCCCCAAAGCTGTCTCAGACCCCAGCCTGGGCTCTCCAGACTGTGACATCTTACCTGTCCACAGTGAATACTAGATGGGACGTTTCCTTTGATTCCACCATAGTTAGAGGGATCCATCCAGAGAAGAAACTCCCAGCACCGAGAGAAAGAAATCGTCAAGGAATGGAAGATCTCTTTAGAATGGACGCTGAAAAGAAGCCAAATAGAAACTGCTTACATGAAATCATTTTTTTCTCCACTCTCCTCCTTTTATTTTCGTACCTGCTTACCCTTCACTTCTTAACAAAAACTTACGGTGGATTCAAACTATATCAGCCCTCCAACTTCCAGAGGACGTGATAAACCTGACGCTAAGGCGACTTCTGCACCAAGCAAGAGGGAGCGGCAGGGACCCGTGCTGAGGGACCAGAGAAGCAAGAGCCCCTCTGTGTGCAAGGAGACTACACAGAGCAGGGACAAGGACCGCTGAGTGCCCGCTCCCACCGCTGTCCGAGAGCCTCAGGACTCACAAGGTGCCCAGGGCTGCACTCACAGCAATCTTGCTTCCCCAGTGAGCAACAGTGAGCTCTAGACTAAACATGGCTCTGGCCCAGCCTACCTATAAATCACAAAAAATGCTCAAAAGGCCAATGTGTTTCCAAGTTAGAAAGCTCTAGAACATCTACAGAAGAATAAAACGCCAAGGTATCCATGAGACAAGGCATTCACGTGTGTTCACAACTGCCGACATCCATTGCGGTATCACCAGGCTCCCAGGCAATGCGGAATCGGGAGAAAAACCTACCACTGAATACACATCAGAACTGACACAAGTGTTTTACTGAGCAAAGCAGGACACTGAAATGGTTATTGACCCCGGATTCTAGTCATAAAGCTAGAGGAAAGACAGAGCAGGCTCAGCAGACTCTAGGAATACTAAGACCCAGCTAGGCTTACAGACATGTGAGAGGAAAACCACCCTGGACGGGATGAACGGCAGACTAAACACTGCAGGAAAGGATTAGCAACTTTAAGGACACAACAAAGGAAATTACCCAAAAGAAACACAGAGAGAAATAAAACTTTCAAAACAGATCTAACTATAATTCTATACCAGCAACGAGATCTCCCAAAAATAAAGGTAAAATAAAGGCTTCTTTGGACATCCAGTGGCAGAAAGAATTCATTACGAACAGATCCATGCTACGAGTGATTTACAGGAAGTCCCTCAGCAGAAGGGAAAGGACACCAGATCAGAACACAAAGGAAGGCAGAATTCTAGAAATGTAAACACCTGTTGGTGATGTACTCCACGTAGGCAATGGCGTCTGCGACCCGCCGCTTCTTCGTGCAGAGGATGATGCGGTTGAAGTTGGCATAGACGACAGAGGACCCCAAGCGCTTGAACTCAGCGATGAGCCTGTAGACCAAGGTCACAATCACCAGTCGCGATGCCACAGAGGACACCACAAGACATCATGGGAAAACAAGCTAAGGATCCTAAACGAAAAAGCTATTCTAAATATGCCTGAAATCCAGACGCAACAGAGTGAAGATTTCTCAGGGCAAAACAAATACTTGTTTCTTTCATAAACAAAGCCAAAGAGAATCAAAAACAGGAGAAAACATGCTATCACATCACACAAAAATGGCTAATTTTTACGTAGAAACAACTCCTATAAATCAATGAGGAAAAAAACCAACAAAACTACAGAAAAATGGACAAAGGAAATAAAAAGAAAGTTCAAATTCATTTATGAGTACTGCAGAGCAAGAGTACACTGGATTAGCACTTCACCACACGAGGCTGGCCCCAGTGTCTGCCGTGCTGGTGGGGCTGCGGACACACATTCTCAGTCTCTGTTGGACACACAAACAACTGTACAACTTCCACGGAGAGCCCTTTGTCGCTAAGAATCAAATTAGCGTTTTCCTACCCAGTCAAGAGATCTATCAAACCTGCACCAGTGCTTTTGCTAGAGATTATTCCAGAGATGTGTTCCCGTGACCTTGGGCACAAGGCCATTCTTGCTTGGTGATCTGTAACAGCCTGAGTTCTGGAAGCAGCCCGAGTGCCCATTAGGATGATACATCCACACATGGGTCTCCAATATCTGCTCTTAACTACAGGTGCAGAACACACACACAGGGCATGAAGACTTGTGCCAACAGGACGCAGAAAGACCCCAGCACACGGCACACCTGTGCAGGATGCTGAGCAGGCTGGGACAGCAGCTAAGCACTCCCTGGGACCTTTACCACCATGGACCACTAGCCCGGGGCGTCGGCCGGCCATTCCTGTGGATTTGGGGACTGGGGGGCGCTGGGGTCAGCAGGGCCTAGAGCAAGCCGCTGGCAGCACTCACTGCAGGAAGAGCTTCTTCATCATGTTGTGGAGCGTGCGGTGCAGGGCGGGGTCGTACAGCAGCGAGGACGGGGACCGGAGCCAGCGGTAGAAGTGCATCACCTGGTTGTCAGCGTAGATATTGCGGTACTGTGTGATCTCCTTCACCCAGCCCACCACCATGCTCTTCAGGATCCTGGAAGAAAGGCATGGAGGGTGGCCCTTCGTCCCTGATACCAGCTTCCCCCTGTTGTGCTGTCACCTCTGCCCCCTCTCCTCACTGTCCAAACCCTATCGCTGGGCCCTCATGTGCGCCCTCGGGCCTCACTCTGCACTCAACGCCTACCACACACCAATGGCCACAGGAAGGGGCCAGAACGGTGCCCGGAGGGCAGCAAAGCCCAACGACTAGAGGAAAGAGCTTGGCCCCATATGGAGTGCTGGTTCTGCCGCCCTGGGGGAGAAGCCCCAGTGACAACGTCTTAGCTCTTAGTTTTCCAAAACGAGGGCAGAGGATAAATAGGTTTCTAATGTTCCTTCTAAATCCCAAGCCCAGCCATCCTGCCTAGGGAGAGGACTGGGCACACGAACAAAAGGCCAGGCTGTGCTCTCAGGGCACCTGAACGTGCTGGAGCAGAGGGCTGTCTCATCGTAGCTGGCCGGGGTGCCGGCGGCCTGATTGCCGGTGATCATGTCCTCCAGGGAGGCCTGCTGGATCACGTCGAAGCTGATGCCCACGCTGTCAGCCCCCTCCATGTCATTGATGTGGTGGGACTGCAAGATGGTGTTGACGGCCAGGTTCTGGATGTCCAGCTCCACGCACACTGCACACAGAGACACCCCTGTGGTGCCCGTGGGCCGACTGCAGCAAGTGCTACCTCAGGAAACACACCGCTCCCGGGGCAGCCGGGCTGGCTGACAAGCCTGTCACTGAGCGACTAAAGAGCCCAGCCCCGCTCGTCCCACACCCACGGATGCTGCTGCAGGCTCAGTGCCCACACCGTCACGGCCGAGCGCGGAGCATCCGCCACTGGGCGTTCCCGCCACCACAGAATGGCAATGCGTGGCGGAAACGCCAGCAGCCGGGGACCCCCGGTGCCTCAAGCACCTACGCGTGGAGTAGCAGCCCGGACAGTTGATCTCCACGCTGGCCTGGTCGTCGAACTCCATGACGAGGCGATTGTCGTCGGCCTCCTTGCCGCCCAGGTCAGGGCGCGCCGTGGGGGACAGCCAGAGCAGGTGGTTGTGGCGCTGCAGGTGGCGGGCAAAGAAGAGGTCGGAGCCGAAGGTGGAGATGTCTTCGGGCAGGTTCCCAATGGGGATGTGGAAGTACCTGCAGAGGGCACGGGGTCAGCCCCAGGGAAGGGATGGACGAACCGGGAACAGCCAGAGCCCAGAAACGGAGAAATGCCCTCCGCTCCCCTCACCTGCTCATCTCGAAGGCCTGGGACAGGCAGGTGTCCAGGTTGAGGTAGTGGCGGATCATGCGCCGGGCACCGAGGCGCTGCCAGTCCAGGACTCCATAGCTGACCCTATCAGCCACGCGGACCGGCACCAGCGGGAAGTCCTCCAGGATGGGCACCTCGCCAGCCAGCCTCTTCAGCTCCCAGTTGGACTGAACAGCGATGAGTGTGGGCCCACGGCGCTCCTCCTGGACGTAAGGGAAGCAAGCGGCTGGCGGGGAGGGGGCGTTGGGGGGAGGGGCTCACACACAGAAGCCCCACCCCACTCACCTTGTAGGCCAGCAGGAAGCGCTGGATGGCTCTGCAGATGGTTTTCAAGTCGGTTTCAGCCCGAACTTCAAAAGTGTGTTTGGGGGGAGGCAGGAGCTCGGGGCCCACCTTCTCCATCAGGAGGCTGTGCTCGGCGGTGTACAGGGCGCTGAGGCTGGGCATCTGGTTGCTTCGCACCTGGACAGTGGGGGCCGTGTCAGCCCTCTCCCCACGCAGGTGCTGCCGCAGGGACCCCTTTGTGGCTCCACTTCAAAAGCCATCACCACAGGCACCGGGGGCAGAGGCCCGTCCCGCCCAGGGGCCTGTCCCTCCCTGAGCCCCTCGCCAGGAACTCACAGTGTCCAGCACGAACACAGACGCCCTGCGCTGGGAGGGCACAAACAGGCCAAAGAGCGCCTTGTGGCCTTGCGCGTGGTGGTACAGGTAGAGGTGGCGGATGCTCCCTGCAGGGCAACACGGCCGTCACCCCGACGTGCGTGGGAGGCCGGGCCGGGCAAAGGCAGCGGGCACAAGTCCTACCTGGTTCCAAGTAGCTGAACTGGGCCAGAGAGCGCATCTCCAAGTGCTCGAGAGCAAAGGTTTCTGCTTCTCGGCCTGAAAGGTGTCTCACCAGCTGTTTATTGACCACACACACACAGCCCAGCTGCACCAGGGCCCGGAACAATAACGGAACCTGGGAGAGGGGTGGACAGGACAGGGTGAGGCCACTGCCCGCGTGTCCTCAGCAGACACGCTGCTGGAGTTCACCGGGAAGGCGGCCCAGAGCCGGGCTGCTAGCCCGTCCACGCCATACGCAATTTTGCTTCCTCCATTCCATCCAGCTGGGAAGATGATCACCTGTGTCTCGTACACGCCCTCGATGTCTGGGGCCGACAATTCAGTATTGATCTCGTTGACGTGTTCCTGATACATGTCCTCGGGCACCGAGTACTCGTAGAGGTTGTAGACCACGTTGGAGCGAGGAAGCACTCGACTGACCTGGTGAAAGAGGGCGCCAGCCTGGTCACAAGGCTCACCGGTGACGTCTGTTGAACTCGCATACTCCGTGCATCCCTTAAATGGTCCTAGGGCTTGTACAGCCACAGCCACACGTGAGCCCCTCAGAGCCCATCTCTCCTCACAGGTAAAACTAAACCTGGAAGCTGGGGCTGTAGGTTCAAAAAGCAGCCTGGGGCTTATGAAAAGCAGAGGAGCTTTGGGGCAGTGAGGGGAGCAGGTGTCCCCAGGTTATTTTCCTGTTGTCTGCCAGTCAGAGGACGGGTGTGGGGGAGCCAGAGAGCGGAGCAGAGCAGGGCACCCAAAGGGAAAACCTCCCCACAGAAAAAGTGTTCTCTGAGGTTACAATGCGGCATCGCATCCAGAAAAGCGACAGGAATCCCAGACCATCTGTTCTCCGCCTTCATGCACCCCGCCCTTTCCAGGGCCGCACGCCCCTGAATCCTGGTGGGGGCAGAGTCCCACCTTCTCCAGAAAGCCTCTGCAGTCTAGTCTCAGTTACAAACTCCCACATCTCGTCGCAACTAGACGTCAGCGCATCCCGCGCGTCCCAGCACCCACTGAGAAATGCGCACGACAGCCTCAGTAAACGAGCTTCGGGCAGAACTAAACTAGCCGGACTCCACGACAGGCTAACCTACAGGCAGAACCCGGGTGTCGAGGGAACGGTGGTGAGCCAGGGCCGGGGGAGGGGACGATCTGCAAAGGGTCCCAGTTTGTTCTGAGGGAGATAAAACGCTCAAGGACTGGCTGTGGCAGAGGCTGCAGGACGGGACGCACGGAAAGCCACTGAACCGCACGCTTTCACCAAGGGAACCCTGAGGCGTGAGAAGTCTGTCCAGGGAGGCTGCTGACATGAGAAGCGCCTATGGAAACAGACTCCAGCCACTGACACTCGTCCCCCTCGTCCCTCCCCTGCTACACAGACATCGGATGTAAGGGGATGGCACCCCCAGGACACCGGCAACTGCAGCCCCTGAGCGTTCGCTCTGAGCCCGGTGCTCCACAGACACCGTTTCACTCCTCACAGCACCCCAAGAAAGTGCTCCAGCACACCCGGCTCAGCGTCACAGCTCACCAGGCTTTTGCGTCCACAAAGCCCCATCCTTTATGTGGCTCCCTCATCGCTGGGGACACCACCTCAGAGGCGGAGCAGACAGCTGACCACAGTGACCAGCAGTATCTGCTGCCCCGTACCTTGCGGTATGAAGGCCCCTCCTCGGCTTTAGCCACCCGCTGGTTAACATAGAACTGGCGGGGGATGTTCAGCCTGATGCAGTACAAGTCACTGCTGATGACGGCCCACAGCCTGAACAAGCCGGCCTGGCTGGTCTCACTGATCTGGAACGGAGAGAGCAGACCACGTGTCACCTCGACACAAACCGTGCTCACACTCCTGAGTGCTCTCCGGCACCAGCCCCAATCACAGGGCACAAAAGTAACGGAGGGTCCCCAGGATCGTGAGCCGGCCAGACACCCCTTCCCATCGGCTGTGATGCTGCCCTTGGGGGGCATCCCACCCCCCCAAACTGATGGCAGTCTGCACCTGCACAATCTGCCACGGAAGGTCCAAAATGCTGCGGGCGGCTCTTCGCAAGAAGCCCCCCAGCCCGGTGGCAGGCCTGTCGCGGACAGCCCCAGGCCGAGGGTCACCCTCTGCCACCTCCAGACGCCGCCTCTTCTTGCGACCCAGGCGCTGCCGGGCCTGCAGCTGCCACTTCTTCTTGTGGAATCGGAGCCAGACCAGCCACTCTTCCTAGGGCAGACGGTGAAGCAAGTCAGGAAGAGGGGGCAGTCAACACAACCCAGGGGCACGCGGTAAAGCAGAAACAGCCTTGCACAGCAACTGCATTAAACAGCTTCCCAGCGCAGGTGTCTCTGGTGAGGACGCCTCTCACCCATGCGGGACCCCGGAGCTATGTAGCAGACTCCACGGGAGACCTCAAGCTACAGCTCGGGCCAGGCTGCTGCCCCCGCCCCCTCCCACCGGCCACGTCGACGGGTCACCTGCGTGGTCCCGAGGGCCGGAGGCGGCCCCAAGATCTCCTGCCAGGGCACCGTCAGCTCCAGGTCCTGCGACTCCCCCTGGCTCTCCCAGAGGACGCGCTTCCTCCTGGTGGCAACAGGAACCACTGAGCGCGGTGGCTTTGCCAGGCCGAGGTCTTCCATGTCCGGAGCACCAAGGCTCTGTGTGCCTTCTGGAGCCTGGGCCACGCCCACCTGCAAAGACCCAGGAGACTGAAAACACCACGATCTCTCAGGAAACTCCACCTCTAGAAATACACATGTGGGATCAAATGAATAGGCTAAGATACTTGTACACAAAGATGTGCATCTACTGACTGATCTGGCTCCGATTTCTAATAGCGAAAAGGTCAAAGAGAAAACATCAGTCGAGTACGACTATTTTTCCCTTGTTTGCTCTGGGATTCGCTCCTTTTCGTAAGACAGAATAAAATACTGCAGAGAACAGGTCCTCTCTTTTCCTTCCCAGCCCCCAGTGCTCTAGTTTACAGTGTGCTTTTGGGGGGGTGGAGAAAAAAACAACAGTGAAAATAAAGTTCACTTTGCATTTGCAGCAGCTGAGAATTTTCTTTTGGCTCCCCTGACTTCAGCTAAGCCCTTCGTTACACTGTCTTTAGCACCGTCTAGTGTTTCTACAGGTTTTGACTTCACAGTTCAGAAACCGGGAGTCCCAAGGCACACTGACGCACTGAGTCCCTGAGCCCAGTTACTGCTCTATTCATACAGAAAACAGTCCTTATCCCTGACAGAAGGCCCAAGGCTTCCTACGCCAGAAGACCCCCTCCCCCCCAGGTGGAAAGAGTGGTCTGTCAGGTACACAGTTTTAGAAAGAAAGAAAAGAAAAGAAACACTCTAGACACTTGAATGGGAGCATCCAAGCCTGGGTCGCATGGGGCCCCCACGAGGCCCGACAGGCACGGCTCGGCGGCCCTGGGCCCGCTACCTGTCTCCGGCCTTCGAGGACAAAAAGCTCACTGATCTTCTTCTGCTTGCAGATGTCATTCTTCTCCAGAAGTTTCTTGTGCAGCCAGTCAGGGTGCTTGACGCGTGGCACCGGGTTCTTCACCTACAAGCAGGTGACACCGATCCCTTACCGATCACTTGTCTGACTGCTGGTAGGGGCCAGGCCCAGGCTTCCATGGCTTCTGAGCCACATCAGGCCCCGTCTGCATGGGCGGGGCCTCACCTGCTGCAGGGCCGCAGGGATTGTGATGATCTTCTGTATGGCACTGCCTAGCCGCTCAATGTAGTAGTCCCAGTCCAGGATCTGGGTGCGCACAAGGAGAAACGTAAGAGGAAAGCAGCAGCGGCCCCGTGCTCCACTCTATACCGAGCACCACACTGGATGCTTCCTGTGTCATACTTATCCCACCTAGAAATGCTGGGGCAAGAGGTACCCATTTCACAGAGAAGGAAACTGAGGCAGAACACTTAAAGAAAGGACTCCCAGGATGACAGTTAGCAGCTGGCTGAGCCAGCACAAGAACCCTGCACCAGAATCTAAGCGCTGCCCGGCACTAGTTTTTCTGGTTTTGTCCTTAAGTGGAACTACTTCCTCACCCACTGTGTACAGAGAGGAGGACGTCGAGGGTGGAGACTCAGACAGAACGATGACCCGAGTCAGGGATACTGTGCTGTCGACTCCTCCTCCCAAACTTCTCAGTACAGAAGTCAGCACTCACTGTCCGAATATCGAAGTCTTGGAGGGAAGAACTCTTAAGCCATTTCCGGAGAAAATGCTTCCTCACCATGGGCTCTGCCTGGAAGATGGCGAGTGGGATGGCCCTGGGTGAAAAGAGGCACAAAACTCACAAACACGGAAATCTCTCTAACTCTGTACAGCGTTGACCACGTACATGTATTTCACATGGAAATAAGGACTTAGAACCTAGATTGTAACCTCTTTTATTTAATGTCATTGTTTTGTATAAACTACAGCTAATATCTAATGTTTATCATATTCAATAACCAAATAATCCTTCACTGTATTAAAATACCACGGATTAATGCACGATCCCCCCACTGGTGGCCGTTTGGTCTGTGTTGTTTGACCACTGTTAACAGAGCTATTGCCAAAGCCCTCCCCTAAATTACATATCCGTGTGCGTGCATGTAATTAGACATTTCTAAAATGTTACTCATTGAGTAAGATACAGAAAGGTCTATCTGCTTTCCTGAAAGAATGCGCCAGTTTTCATGGTACTAACAAGGCTACAGGGCAACTGTTAATACCTTTCCTTTCACTGGAGGAAACAGTTGTTTCTGTGATTTTTATAAACACAAAGAAACTTAGAACACAACAAACCCCTGTGCACCTATCACCTAGTCCTATCAAACTTCATGCCTTGCCATTGTACTTCACATTTGAGAAAACAGATACAAGGATGAGGCCCTGTGCAGCAATCCTGACTGTCCTCACAGAGATAAACATGGTCCCTGTCTTGGCGTTTACCAATCCTACGCCTGCTCCCATACTACTCTTGTCCGTACGTAAGTGTAAACAAGAGCGTTGTCCATGTCTGTAAATTTTATACAGATGGAAGTAGACTGCCTGTACCAGCCCGCGCATTTTTTTTTTTAAACAAAATTTTTTTCAACGTTTATTTATTTTTGGGACAGAGAGAGACAGAGCATGAACGGGGGAGGGGCAGAGAGAGAGGGAGACACAGAATCGGAAACAGGCTCCAGGCTCTGAGCCATCCGCCCAGAGCCCGACGCGGGGCTCGAACTCACGGACCGCGAGATCGTGACCTGGCTGAAGTCGGACGCTTAACCGACTGCGCCACCCAGGCGCCCTAGCCCGCGCATTTACCATGCAGCTGCGATTCAATCGTTCCAATGCCCGCATAGCATTTCACTGCATTAAAAACACATTTGCCCATTTTCTGATTGAGGGACACTACGGCATTCCCAACGTTTGCTATTAAACACAATGTAAACCACAGGGGCAATCATCCAGGACACATCCCCAGACGTGCTCAATTGTGAGGGGAATCAGGCACCATCTAATGCATCGTGCACTGCTGGCTTCTCCAAAGTGACTGTCACCATGCTGTGTACATGTGGGACGACTGGTATTAACACACTTGTTTCCCAATTACAGTGAATTTGCACATCTTTACATGCACTGACCATCAACTTCACTTGCAAATTGCCTGTTCACAGAAGTTGCCTACTTTCTGTGTTGCCATTTTCTTTTTTTATTTAAAAATTTTTTTTATTTAAAAAAAATTTTTTTTATTAAAAAAATTTTTTTTCAACGTTTATTTTTGGGACAGAAAGAGACAGAGCATGAACGGGGGAGGGGCAGAGAGAGAGGGAGACACAGAATCGGAAACAGGCTCCAGGCTCCGAGCCGTCAGCCCAGGGCCCGACGTGGGGCTCGAACTCACGGACCGCGAGATCGTGACCTGGCTGAAGTCGGACGCTTAACCGACTGCGCCACCCAGGCGCCCCTGTGTTGCCATTTTCTTAATGATACACAGCAATCCTGCATTTTACTCTCCATGTAATCTGTTTTAGCCTTACACCAAATTCCTTCTTTTGTTAGAACTCTGGGAATTTCTTTTTAAGGAAATATTTGCTGTGTTTCATTCATTTGCTCCCCACCCCCTCCACTCCAGACCTTCCTAGTGTAGGTGAAAACACGGATTACTGACGTGTCTAGCTTTATCAGTTACCTACTGCTATATTACAAACCACCTCAAACTCCATGGATCGAAACAGTAACTGTTTTGGCTTATGAGCCTATGATTGAGGTGGTTCTGCCCCGGGGTCACTTGTGTGGCCGCTGTGGCCTCCCCTGCAGGTGTGGCAGCTGCTGCAGTTACCTGGTGCTGCCTCTGCAAGGGACCCCCAGCCCCCAGCAGGCTGACCAGGCAGCCAAAGGGCAAGAGCAGAAGCATGAGGCCTCCTGCAACCAGGGTTCACTTCTGCCACATTGCACAGGCCGCAGCAAGTCACGACTGCCCAGACTCTGTGCAAGGGAAGGAGTGTCACGGGAGGAACGAGGCCCTGTCACAAACGGTCACGGAAGCACTGCTGTGGCCATCTTTGAAACGTTTTCTCTTGTTGGTGCTTAGCACTTCCTCCATCTGCCCGCTGTTCTCAAGGCTTGTCCGCGGAACCACTTCTAGTCCCTGAGCTCTTGGTGGGAAATTCTACCGTGGTTATACAATGATTCGCAGGAAGAAAACCTATTGTTCTAGAAGTCCATGCCCTCAACACAGTTTTTTCCTGTTCCATTCACACGGTCCCTGCACGGTTCAAGCAGCCTGATGAGCAATAGGGTGACAGGAGAACCACTGCTGACCCCGAAGATTCCGTAGTCGGGAGTGGAAGATGCCGTCTGACAGAACCCTTTGCTGTCACGCTGAACGTGTTTCAGAAGCTGGAAGACATTTCTGTCTGTCGGCAAAGAGAGCTGAGGCTGCAGCATTGGCAGTGCCATGGAGCCTCGGATGCTAGAGCATTCTGTGCAGCTCGCCAGAAAGACCTCTCCAGCCAGGGTGACAATGGTCTCCTCAAGGGTGTGAGTGATCCAGGGCCTGCCCTGGACCTCAACCGAACTCCGTGATGGCCCCCATCATAGCAACCCCCGCTCCAATACACTCTCACATCTCTGTGCCTGCTGACTGACAGGGCACCCTCAGTCTAGGCCCCCACAACCCAGGTTCTGCAGGGGACCAAAGCCCAGTCCCTGTCTTCCACTCCTGACCATCCTGCTCTTTACAAGGAAGCTGACATCGCTACAAAGGGACAGAGGTCCCATAACAGACTCAAGCTTCCAACCCGAACATCCAAGACCGTACGGAATCCCGTCCTTAACCCCGGGAACCCTTACCTCTCTGTGACTGGAGAGCCCTCGGGCTTCCGGGAGATGATGTAGCGGCAGCTCAGCCCCGCGTCCTTCACCATCTGATCCCCCAGGAACTCAGCCAGGCGCTTGGCCGTGCTGATAGACGTGGACTTCTGCTCCCCATAATCTTCCAGCTTCCGAGACATGGAGCGGTTCTCAGAGATCAGCTCGAACAGCTCAGAATCAGGCATGTTCGCGGCCTGGAGAGGCAACGAGCAGATCACACAGAAGGAACAGAGCGCTCTCCCAAGCTCGCCGGGACATCTCCCCCGAGTAGCGAGCTTCTCCAGCCTGATGGGCTGAAGGCAGCGGTACAACACGGTTGTCTCATGCCAGTGAGTAGCAACGCTACAAACCCACACACAAAACCTTAAATTCCATTTTGTCGAACTATGTGGAAAACATTAAAAGACATTTACTGAGCTACTGACACCAAAGTTAACAGAAAAAGAGGAGAGACAGAATTAGTGGTATTTTTCTCCTAAAACAAAAAGAAAACTAGGGAAAGGAGGAGCCAGGAAAAAGGAGAGACACTAGCCCCCTGGAGAGCCATGGGACTAAGAAGGGAGGAGTCGGAGCAGTCTGAGGACAAATAGCTATATCTGTACCTGTGCACATGCACCCCTGACCCCCCGGCCCTGCTGTCCCATGTGCACACATCCCTGACCCCCCAGCCCTGACATGCTGGAAGATTTGTTTGGATCCTGTTTCGTGTGTTTTTCTCTCTTGGTGCTTACTCTCATGTATGGGCCAACTCTACAGAACAAGACAATATGCCTCAAGCTGCAGCAGCCCACAAAGCAAAGGAAGCCAGAAAAGTTCTAGAATATCCATCCCAGTATTCCTTTCGCTTAGAAAATATTAAAATAGTGAAAAAAGCCTATATGATACCCAACATTTACAGATTAAATTAAGTAGCACAAACTTGACAAACACAGACTAAAGAGTAACAAATAATGATAGATCCCATGAGAAGGTACGTTGCAAGGTAAGCCAACACTGTCATTTAAATTGTAGAAATTGCATATTCATTAACAGGGCCTACAAAGTAAAAAAAAAATCAAAGAAGCTGATGGGATCACTGGTAAAGTTTTCTCTTACAAATCCTTTCACTATGCTAGGTGCCTCCTTCCTGGAATTCTGTCACTGGGCACAGGGTCCGACCGAGAGGGACTGAGAGGCACCGACTACGAAGTCCTGTTTCATCAGAATCAGCCCTGACTCACCCTGTTCGCCAGGAGCCTGCAGGACCCTCACGGCCAGGTGGAGGGCGGCTCACCTTACTGTACAGCACGTCCAGCCAGTAGTCAGCCACCTTGGCGACGGAGCCATACACTTCTTCTAGGGTGCTGCCCTTGAGGAAGGCCTCAAACACTGAGGACTGGAAGATTTTAATCAGCTGCAGCTCCCCCCGGCGTTTGATCTCGAAGCCCTTTAGCTCAGCCAGGGAACCGTCCTCGTTGAAGACAGCATACCTGGAATCATAGGCGAGCCCAGCGGTGAATGGGGGCCTGGGATGCTGGCTGTTAGTCACTGGCTCTCCACCTTCCCCTTCCCCGTCCAACCCTCCCCTCCAGCATGTACTAGGCAGCAAACATCTCCCCACCCTGAGGTTCATATTTCTGACATAAAAACAACATAAGAGGCTGCAGCCTGTAGAACGAGAATCTAGCAGGTGGAGAGCAGAGATGGCGGGATCTGTGTTGGCGACAGCTTTCCATACTGAAACAAAAAGGTCAAGAAACAGAAGTAGTCCCATCTGGCCTCCTGGTCCACTTCCCGGATGGGTTGTTAAATCGCATTCGTTTTCTCCCCAAGCACAAAGGCTGTGGGATTCCTACCTCTTCTTCAGTTTCTTGCCCTCTTCCTTGGAGGCTGGAAGGATCATGGCAAGGTAGGGTCCATCAACCTCAAAAAAGATGCTGTTCTCTGAGCGGGTGACATAGGTGAGTGAGGCTGGCTCAGTCAGCTCCTGGTACTGATCATTGGTGAAGCCTTCCTGCATAACAAGAGGAAGTGGAGGCAGCTTCACTCCTGACCATCCAAACCTCGAAGGGACCAGTTGCCTGTGAGGACTGACCAGACCAGCGAACTGGGGTTCTTCCATACAGTGGACACCACTCAGCCAGAGAAAGAGGCCAAGTTGTGACACGTGCCAGAAGTGGATGAACCCAAACACATTCTGCCAAGCCCAGAAGCTTATACACCTTGTTTCCATTCACAGGACATTCTGGAAAAGGCAGAATTAGCGTTGCAAAGGAACACACTAGGTAGCCAGGGTCTAGGGGAAGAGAGGGAGAAAGGCTGGTGATAGAGGCAGCACTCGGGAACTTCTGAGGGGTGGAACTTTTCCATGTTCTCTGCGGTGGTGGAAACAGGACCCTGTGTGGCTCAAAACCCACAGAACTGCACTCTACGAAGCATGAATTTTACTGTAGGCAAATTAAAAAGCATCCAACCAGGATGTCGGGCAACCCCAAGGGAAACTGCAGACTGGGACAAACAATCCCACTGAAGGGCCGGCTTCAGTCACTTTGGCAAACCTGGTTGTGACGAGGTAATACAGACTAAAGACAGTAGCAACTATACACACACACTGTGCCGTAGTCGGTTACGTTTACAGCACACGGCGGCACGATCCTGAAGCCGTTTTACAATTTTACACACACACTAGTGAACAAAAAAACATATTGAGAAAATGAGGGACAGGCTTCTCGCTGCAAGAGAAAGAAGTGACTAACGGAAAGGGGACTAGATTGGGGCTGGACATATAGATGTGGACTCGTGTCCTTTACGTACATACGTATGTTTTTTAAATGTTTTGAGAGAGAGAGCACGCGCGCGCACGTGCGTGTGACAGAGAGTGTGAGTGGAGAAAAGGGGTGGAGAGGGAGAGGGAGAGAGAATCCTAAGTAGGCTCCATGCCCAGTGCACAGCCCAATGTGGAGTGTGATCCCACAACCCCGGGACCATGACTTGAGTCGAAACCAAGAGTCGGCCACTCAACTGACTGAGCCATCCAGGCTCCCCTTGCATTTCGTACTTTAAAGTGCACACACAGGGGCGCCTGGGTGGCTCAGTCAGTTGAGTGTCCGACTTCGGCTCAGGTCATGATTTCACGGCTTGTGGGTTCGAGCCCCGCATCTGGCTCTGTGCTGACAGCTCGGAGCCTGGAGCCTGCTTCCAATTCTGGGTCTCCCTCTCTCTCTCTCTGCCCTCTCCTGTTCATGCTGTCTCTGTCTCTCAAAAATAAACATTAAAAAAAAATTAAAGTGCACACACAGAGAAATAAACCTAGATGCATGCGTGGACAGGGCGATCAGGCATATACATATCTCCTAGCTCAGTCTGAGAACAGCTAGAAGCAGCTACACCCAGCAGCAATGAGCATCTGCACTTGACCTTGGTTTCCAATACCCTCTCCAATAAAAGGAACCTGGTTCCTCTGAGAAATGGCGGATCCCAGGGTGAGGACTAGGATAACCAAGATGAGGCTAGAGTGCCTTCAGGACCAAGAAGTAAGAAAGTGCTAAAGAAATAAATTAAATTCAAAATGCCCCAAACCCGAACCACAGACCAGGGACATGTGTCAGGACTACGTAGGCAAATGTGAAGGAGGCCCTGGCAGCCCAGGAGGAATGAGCTGAGTCACAAAACACCAGGGCAGGCCTGGGTTGTAACCCAGTCGAAGCAATATCGACGACAAAGAGAACTGCTGAGTGGAAAGAGGGGTGATACGCTTCCTTATAGAGGGATTCCAATAAATGTGCCAGGACTGTGGGAAAGCGGAGCCACCGCTGGGGAAAGTCACCGCAGAACCACCATCACTCAAACCAGTGAAAATGAGGGAGACACAGGACATCTGCACAGTCTCAAGTATCTCCTCTAGGGTTCTTCAAGGCTCTGGTGGCTTTAACACACGGCCAGACTCTCCGACACCCCTGCCCGCCGGCGTAGGCTCAATGCCTCGCTCCAGCAGCAGTACAGGGCGGGGAGACCGCAGCCGTGCCCATGCCCGGTGACCAGAAGCGCAGACCCTGACACCATGCAGCCAAAGAATGAAACACGGGTCATATCGCTAGCATGCCTTAAAAAATGCAAATAATCTCATTTGATAAGATACAACAAACATGATAAGAAACAACAAACCCAAATGAGGGGCAGCCAACAAGACAAAACCCTGAGCAGGGTTTACTGAAGACAGGGAGCTGCCAGCCTGGGGGGACTAAGAAGACAGGAGCCCTGGAGAAACCGGGAAATCCAAACAAAGACTGTGGCTTGGTTATGGGGCTGCGCCAACGTGAACTTCTTAGTTCTGATAAGCGTGCCACGGTTTATATATGCGAACTAACGTTAGAGGAAAGAGGCTGAAGCATATATACAAATTGCGTTTTACTTTTAAAACTTTTCTGTAGATCTGAAGTTACTTCAAAATACAAACTTAAAAGCGAAATAGTCTGCTGCTTTCCTACAGGGAACACAGACTCACTTGAGTGTGAGCACAGCATTTTCTGTATAGATCCTCAGGCTACAGAAGACTCTGAACGGCGTCAAGCAGGGTGACGTGATGTTAGGAAGGGGAATGCGCCAGTGTGACAGCCGATGCAGTCCCCCCC
>NW_024412654.1:503769-524097 GCF_014898765.1 Herpailurus yagouaroundi | reverse complement strand
CCCCCCCCCCCCCCCCCCGCAAATCCCCATCAGAGTAGAGACGTTAAGAACCCAGGCCCAGAGATAGCAGGCCCTCCCTGGAGACCCAGGCTCACCTTGACCATGATGTTTAACATGGCCCCAGGGTAGGAGATGGTCACCTTGGGTTTTTTTACACTGGTCGTCTTGATGACAAAGTTTTCGGGGAAGCTGTTGGGCAGGACGCACCATATTCCGTCTGTGTCCAGCTCTAAGGGCCTCCTTTAGAAAGAGAGAAACGAGGCCACGTGGATGCTGGGCCATGGCCTCCACGCAGGAAGTACCCAGTGTGAAGGCCCTTCCGGGCCGTGGACCCAAAAACACAATGCCCACATGCTCACTCCCCGTCGGTGCCCCCCAGCCTTCCCCCACAGGCTGTCCACTCCCAGCAGCTGACCAGAGCACAGCGCTCACCCGATCTGCTCGATCAGTTCCCGCGCCTGGGTGATGATGTTGGCTCCCGTGAAGCAGACAATGCCTGCCATCTCCATGGAGTACCAGCGAGCCCTGAGGAAGACAGTCACAGCCTGGGGGTGGGGTGGGTAGGGCTCCCCACAAAGGGTCCTTAGAGGAGGTCAGGAGGACACCACAGAGGGGACGTCTGAAGTGGGGCAGGAACCGTGGCAGCACGGGGCCGTGCTGAGGACACTCCTCCGCCCTGCTTCAGGGTGTGGGGCTGGAGGCGGCACGCTCTCTGGGTACCCGCCCAGATGGTCCCGTGGGGGGGGGGGGGGGGGGGGGGGGGGCGGGGCCGGGGGGGGGGGGGGGGGGGGGGGGGGGGGGCGCCGCGGGGGGGGCCCCCCCCCCGGTGGGCCCGCGCCCCCCCCCCCCCCCCCCCCCCACGAGCCCTCTCCCTCTGTCCCCAGCTCCACCTCGTGCCTTCTCCATCTCCCAGACCCGACCCTCATCCTCCGACTTCTCGGGGAAAGCACAGGCCCACAAACACCCTCAACTCCCCACCAGACACCCGCCTCGTTGCCCCCAAACCAGGTCTCACCCGCAAGGTCGGGCGCCCAGAGGCCGGCCCCGCTTTCCTCCCCCTCATCCAAACCCAACGAACCCCAGCACCCCATCGCTCTCCTCCAGAGCCTCCATGCTGCTGCTCCTCACGACCCTGCCCACGGCGGCCAGGCCTCTACAGCCTGCTCTCCCCAAGGCCCTCACCCACCTGGCTGTACATCTCCATCAGAAAGAGCATCCATCTTGGCTTTCAGACCCCCCCACTCCTGGCCATCCTGACTTCTCAGACAGCTTTACACCCCCCATGGCTCACGTGGTGCTTTTTCAGGACGGCCTACACCCTCTACAGCCCCCAAGTTATGCCATTCACCAAGTCACATATATACACTGGAAACTGCCAAATCACCGTCTCCAGCCCAAGACATTCCGACAACACGTCTGTGGTACCGATCCCTGGCAGTCCAGACACTCTGGGTCAGCGCAGCCGGACGCCCCCACCCCCGCGCCCGCCCCGGCTCTCCCCCCCGCGCTCCACGTAGTGAGGCCCTCGGCCGGGAGCCCACCCTTTGCGCATGACGTAGCCGTAGAAGGAGTTCAGGATGCACTTGTGTGCCAGCTGCAGGGAGTCGTACAGGACCTCCATGTTCTTGCAGCGCTTCACTTCGGCGGCGTCACCCACCTCCACGGCCGCAGACAGCTTCTTCTTCCACACCTGGAACCACACGCGCACCGATCACCAACTCGGCTCCTCCAGCTCAGTCTACAGTCCACGGCCCGGCATTCTCATATTGTGAAAATGTCAAATCTATAGAAACCTTCAAAATCCAATACAAGTGAAGACTATAGACACATCCGGAAAAACAACCGTTGATGCTCTGCCACGTTTCCTTATCCCGTTCTCTCTAGTGGCACAGTCAGATGAACAAGGCAGACATCGTGACCGACCCCCTAGAGACTCCAGCACATGGTTTCTTTCTTTTTTTTTTTTTTTAATGTTTATTTTTGAGAAACAGAGCGACAGCGCGTGCACAAGCACACAAGTTGGGGAGGGGCAGAGCGAGAGGGAGACACAGAATCTGATGGAGGCTCCAGGCTCTGAGCTGTCAGCACAGAGCCCGACACGGGGCTCAAACCCACAAACCATGAGACCCTGACCTGAGCCGAAGTCGGACGCTTAACTGGCTGGGCCACCCAGGCGCCCCAAGTGTCCAACTCTTGATTTCAGCTCAGGTCATGATGCCAGGGCTGTGGGACAGAGCCTGTGTTGGGCTCCTCACTGAGTATGGAGGCTGCTTAAGATTCTCTCTCTCTGCCCCCCTCCTGCGTGCGCTCTCTTTCTAAAAAAAAGTAATAAAGTAATATAAAGAAAAAAACAATTCAGATATTTGTTGAATGCCTACTATGTGCCTGGTATTGTGTAGACTCTGAAGAACAAGACAGACACTTTTAGTGCTTGTCTGAAGAGAGAGAGCGAATAAGTAACTTAATAGTTAATTAACATGAAATGGTATGGCAGTTCCTCAAAAGGTTAAAAACGGAATTAGCACATGACCCAGCAATCCCGTCTGGGTGCACACTCAAAAGAATGACATCAGGGACTTCAAGAGATTTGCACACCCACGTTCACAGCGCCATTCTTCACAGTGGCCAAACCGCGGAAGCAACCCAGTGTCCGTGGACAGGGGGCGGATGCACACGATGTGGTGCGTACACACAACGGAGAAACATTCAGCCCCCGACAGGAGATTCTGACACCCGCGACTACACGGACGAACCCGGAGGACACGACGCGAAGGGAAAGGAGCCGTCATAAGAGACAAACACCGCATGAGTCCACTTCCGTGAGGGCCTAGAGGAGCTGGACTCAGAGACCGAAAGTGGGATGCGGGGCTTGTGGTTAGATGGTGCCGAGTTTTAGTTCTGCGAGATGAAGAGCTCTGGCAAGGGCCGGGGGTGGCGGCTGCATAACAGTGTGAACGTACCCAACGCCACAGAACCGTGCACTTAAAAACGTTAGGTTTTATGTCGCGTATCTTTTACAGTGATAAAGTCTATCAGAGCAGGGACCTTACTGAGTCCAACAATGAAGGAAGGTCTTTCAGGGAAAAGAACCCCATTTGCTTAAGTATAAAGCTACGATTTGTCACGACGACTGAGGTGGTATGTGTCTTCCCTGATCCTCCTGGATGAGCCAGGCCAGTAAATCACCCGAATCTGTCCCCATCGGAGGCTGGCAAACTCCGGCCATATGGCCAATACCGTGCTCGTGCAGCCTCCGCTTCTGCTCCGCTGCTCACCTCCCTGCTGCAGCGGACACGGCTCCGTTCCTATCAAATTTTATTTATAAAAAGTCTGCCCACCCATAGTCAGCTGATCCCTGCTCTGAATAAATATTTCAAAAGCAATCATTCAAAATAGTTTCAAGGCCTCAGGCCCTTAAATCCTCAAAACTAAAAATAACCAAGGGGCGCCTGGGTGGCTCAGTTGGTTATGTGTCTGACTCTTGAGCTCATCCTAGGTCTTGGTCTCCAGGTCATGAGTTCGGGCCCCTCGCTGGGCTCCACACTGGGCATGAAGCCTACTTAAAAACAAGAAATAAACAAACTCAAAACTGTGCATTCAATTACTTTCCAAACGCGTGAGGCTGGGAGCCACACATCCTAACTGGGGAAGTCATGACTGTCCACACAGCACCAAAAAAGGACTCTCCTCTCAGAAACTAGACTGTTCTGACTTCACAAAGGTCAGACTCGCCTTGTGGAGACCCTTGAACTCATAGCGCCTGTCCCGGAAGGCGCGCACCGTGTCCACATAGAAGGAGTTCTCCCGCTGGCAGATGGTGGTGAGGCGCTCCTCCACCCTGGTCACGTGGATCTTCTTGTAGGCCTTCCGGCAGTAATCTGCGGCACAATCGAGAGCAGGGAAGCATGTGAGACCCCAAACAGGAGATAGCCGGGCCACCTGTACGTAGCCAAAGGAAGTCAGGATAAGGCCGACACCAACAAATGAAGCTTCCCAGGTCAGTACGGAGGAGCACGAAACTCAGAGAGACGGTGCTGGTTTATCCTATCAAAGGACAGCCCAGTGTGAACGGGCCAAATTCGGCAAGAGCCCGGGAAACAGAATTCATCATCCGAACATTCACTGAGGGAGAAATAAGGAAAGGGAAGCTAGGAAGAGAGAGTTCACAGTGATCTCATCTCTCATCTAGTGCAACATCTAGTTTAGATGACATCAAGCTGTGACATACCAGAAAGGCCCAAGTCAGAGGAACCACAGTGTTTGGAAACCGCTCACCTGACAGCCTCCGCTTCTCATATTTAGCCTGCTCCTCGCGGGACAGCTCGTGAAAGGCCCGGGCTGGGCCCTCTGCAGTCAAGGGAGGGAACTTCTCTGACTCCAGCTGGTGCTGGATCCGATGGTACTCGCTGCGACTGGCTGGCACTAGGAGGGCGAGAGAGGAGAGTCTGTGACAAAGACCTATGCACCCGCTGCCTGCTGAGCCACCCGGCCCCTGCCCCTGGGTCGCACTCACTGAACTCGCCCCTCCACTGCCAGGCCATCTTCCTCTGGCAGTCTGCTCCAGGCTTGTTGAAGTCACAGGCAGCACAGGTGGCCTCGTCCACCACGGCAGAGGGCTGGGGGTGGGGAGGGTGGGGGGAGGGCAGCAGTTAGTATTTGGGCAGAAAAGAGCTCGATTCTGACAGGGGAATCCGTCTCACCTGCAGGCGGTTCGTCAGGATGATGTTGGGGTACATGGCCCCCACATCCAGGTGGTAGATAAGGGGACACTCGATTCTGTTTGGGACATCTTTCAGGGAGGTGAGCTTGGTTTTAATCTGATCACACACCTATGGAGAAAGGAGAAAGACTGTATAGACAGTAACAAAGCAAGCACGTGGGTCCCAGAAGGACAGCAGACGCTGGCCACCAATGCTAGGTCCGGGAGGTACAGGAACCTCACAAGGAAAGAACCCTAAGGAGCACAGCATCTCGGGAAGCAGCAGCCTCCACTCCAGAGGACCTTTTGGGACTGGGAGAAAACTGAAAGACTGTGGCCTCAGATGGCAGGGCCCACCCACCAGCAAGGTGTAAGACCCAGCTCGAGTATCAACAGCACCCTTCCTGGGTGCCCTGTGTGCATGCACAGTGTGGACATGTGATATCCCTGCCTCAGCAGCCTCTCACCTGACACATGAGAGGCTCAAGAGCTTAGCAGGGGCTCAAGCACAGGCGCCCTTAGCCCAAACGCCACACTCTGAACCTCGGTGCTAGATGGTCCCCAGCATTATTTTACAAACCAATGAATCAGATTTGTTTCCAGCCAGAGGTTAAACTGTTATCTAAAAAAACCCTCCTGGTACCTAACACCTAGATATCCTGCATGAAATATGAGGACTATCCCTGTAAATGCAGAACTGAGTTTCTAAGTTACCCCAGAGGGCAAGAGCGAAGAGTAGACTCAAAACCAGAGCAGAGAGCTACATCAGCAGTGGCCTGGCAGAGGCCAGGCTCTGGGTTGGGGTCTCTAGGACCACTCCCAGGTGCAGTGACTCACAGTGCAAGGACACAGAACTCAATCAGCAAAGGGGAAAGGCATTGGAGCGAGGTCAGGAGGAGGTCAGGCTCAAGCTGGGATGAGCTTAATTCTCCTGGCATCGAACCAGGACATGTGCCTGATGCCATCTTGCTCATGGACCCAGTGCCCAGAGTGTTCACTGAGCACTGGGCACCTGGGCACCTTGGCCCACACACACCCAAACCACACTCCCAGGAGGGCAATGCTCCGTGTGAACAAGTGTCTGCATGAGTGAGCAAGGTTCAGGAGGGACTCCTGTCCGAGAAAGGAGAGAAACCTCCCTCCTGAGACCCGAGCTCCCGGCCTCACGAGCAGACCTTTCCAAGGTCGGCTGCCTTGGCCCAGGGTGTGTGCACTCCCGCACGGTTCTCGTGCCTCCTCAGGGACAGGAAGCCTGCACACAACAGGGGGAAGATACAGAACCCCCCAAAAAGGCAGGACCAACAAAGGCCACCTCTATGAAAGAATAAACTACAAGTCTGCTCACCAAAATCACATCTCCTCTGGGCTGCACATCTGGCACCGCAGGCTAGTCCCTCTAATAAGTGTGGGGTTTACGTTATACTCCACTGGATCTGGGAACCCTCCGGCCCAGGAACCAGGTGACAAGGGACCCCGGCCACAAACAACCATCAAAGTAACTGATGGCCCCTGAAGGGCTGCAGGAGATTCCCTGCTGAATACAAATTCACATCCCAAAATCACAGAGCGTGGGAAGAAACACCCCCATGACCAACAGCAGACACAGGGGGAGGAGGCCGAGAACACGAGAGAATAAGCCTCCCAGAGTAAACGTGGGGAAACTAGCACAATTAAAAATACTAAAGACCAAGCCCTAAATAAAACAGGGAGAGAAAGAGTCCACTTTTTTTTTTTTTAATGTTTATTTTTGAGAGAGAGACACAGAGTGCGAGTGGAGGATCAGAAAGAGAGGGAGACAGAACACGAGTGGGTGAGGGGCAGAGAGAGAGGGAGACACAGAAGCAGAAGCAGGCTCCAGGCTCTGAGCTGTCAGCACAGAGCCCAATGTGGGGCTAAAACTCACAAACGATGATCAGACCTGAGCCGAAGTCGGATGCTTAACCAACTGAGCCACCCTGGTGCCCCTAAAACTAACTGTCTTCTAATGGTCATATATTCACTCTCCCAAAACTAATACCTGATTACGTCATAACATTAATATGTACTTATCTGGTAAGTTCATTCTGCACAAAACACACACATCAGAACTGGAGAATTAGTATATTTAGAAGTTAATCTAATGACTCAGGAAACCTCTGGATGGGACCAGATAATAAATATCTTAATTTAGGTTTTGTGGCCACACAATCTGTCACAATCTTTTTTTTATAACATCTTTAAAATGTAAAAGCTATTCTTAGCTTGCTGGTTACACAGGCCTCATGGGCTATAGTTTGCCAACGTCTGTTATAGACATTTAAGAATAGAGAAAACCAGGGGTGCCTGGGTGGCTCACTTGGTTAAGCGTCCGACTTCAGCTCAGGTCATGATCTCACGGTCTGTGGGTTCAAGCCCCACGTCGGGCTCTGTACTGACAGCTCAGAGCCTGGGGTCTGCTTTGGATTCTGTATCTACCCCTCTCTCTGCGCCTCCCCTGCTCTCTCTCCTCTCAAAGATAATGAACATTAAAAAAAAAAATGCTTAAAAAAGAATAGAGAAAACTAAAAAACATCTGAATAAATACGAAGACTAACCAGGAGAGTAGCCATCTTTTTTTTTTTTAATGAAATACGTTAAATTTGGAAGTCATATTAGAAAAATCATTTGAATGAAAAATTGCCTTTAGTATTAAACTCCTTAAGGGGCGCCTGGGTGGCTCAGTTAAGCATCATTCGACTCTTCATTTCAGCTCAGGTCATGATCTCACGGTCGGGAGATCAAGCCCCGCGTCAGGCTCTGCGCTGTGTGTGGAGCCTGCTTGGGATTCTCTCTCTCTCTGCACCCCTACCCCTGCAAGCTCTCTTTCAAAAAACAAAACACAACAACACAACATTCCTTAAAACCCTCCAAAGTAGTCAAAATAAAAAAACACACCAAAAATTATACAGCAACAATGACTAAAAGGAAGAATGTTTATCATATACAACAGAAAATACCAGAAGTATTAATATTTGTTCCTAGTTGAATTTTAAGCAAATCAATCATTTGAATAATCACTCCATCCTTCTCCACCCTGAGGCAGGTCCTGAAATGACAATGAGGAGGCCCACGGAGACAGTCCAGGTAAGAGGGGAGGGAGACACAGTTCCCACGGAACACACCTGCACTGCCGAGATCCCCGGCTGGCACCTCCCATCAGCATCCTCGGGATGAGATGGTCCCTCGGGAACAAAAAGATGAGTCCAGTGCCCTCTAGAACACACTTTAGAAACCGCGAAGGAGCCATACTCCGTCCTCTAGGAGCCTAGTGCTGGATTCACCAGGGTGTCTAGAGTCCCTCCAATCAGCATATCTTTGTTCTCACTCATTTCACTGTTTCTTCAAGTTGAAAGTGTGTTCCTTCTAAGGTGTTAACTCACATTTGTTCTTTAGCCTAGCCACTCTTCTAGATTGTTCTTAGTTCCTTTTTTTTTTAAGTTTTTTTAATATTATTTGTTTTTGAGACAGAGACAGAGTGTGAGCAGGGGAGGGGCAGAGAGAGAGGGAGACACAGAATCCGAAGCAGGCTCCAGGCTCCGAGCTGTCAGCACAGAGCCCAACGTGGGGCCTGAACTCAAGAGCCGTGAGATCATGACCTGAGCCAAAGTCGGATGCTTAAGCGACTGAGCCACCCAGGCGCCCCCAGGTTGTTCTTAGTTCTTAAAGTGTATGGTAGCTGGAGCTAACAACAGCTGCACAGCACTTTACAGTGTACAAACACAGCTTTCTCACGTGTGAGAGACCAGAGAGCACAAGCAGGGGAGGGGCAGAGGGAGAGGGAGAATCTTAAGCAGGCTCCACGCCCAGCACAGAGCCCAGCGTGTGGCTTGATCTCAGGACCATGAGATCGTGACCTGAACTGATATCAAGAATCTATTAAGAGTTGGATACTTAACTGACTGAGCCACCCAGGCGCCCCTGTAACCACATTCTTATTCGAATTCTGCCTAGTGAGTCTGTTCTGAGCCATTTCTTAGAGAGAGACAGACAGAGAGGAGAGACGGGGAGGATGAGGAGAGAATCTCTGCCCTGAGCGTGGAGCCTGATGCGGGTCTCCATCTCACAACATCAAGATCATGACCCGAGCTAAAATCAAGAGTCACATGCTTAACTGACAGACCCACTCATCTGCCCATGTTATGACATATTTCTTAAAATCAATCCTAAAACTCGTAAAAGCTCCAAACCACTAGTAACTCAATATGCTGTAGTGTTGAGCAGTGCCCGACAGACACACCTGAGAAGTGAGAAGTGCCACGTTCAAATAAGACAAGCAAGGCGGGAGGTACCTGGGGTCTCTAGGCACGTAGCACTTGTAAATGGTGCTTTCTAACCATTATTGGACAGTTTTTACAGTCACTATATTTTACTCTGTCATCTGTAGGAATTGACTATCATCACTTTTAAAGTCTCCTGAACAACAAAAATTAAAACCAGTGGCTCCTCGCTGCCTACAAAATAAAATCCAAATGAACTGGGCATAAGGCCTATCCCTCGCCTTTGTCCTGCGTACACCCACCACGATGTTCTAAGCAATAGCCAGCTCAAGACCCCATGGCCAACTTGTGAATCTCTACCATCTCCCAAAGCCCAGTCATTCACTGTAACCACAACACTGTCCTGTGCCCCCCAAGCAGACCAGAACAGACTCTGTTATCACCAGGCTCGGAGCCCAAGTACCAGCACACGGTAGGTGCATGCTACTGAAAGCAGCCAGTCTACAAGCAGGGCGTGTGAAGACGGTCTCTCCTGGCCCCCGGAGCGTTACCTCTTGGAAGTTGGTGACCTGCTCCATGGGCACCTTCTCCTCTTCCTCGATGGCATGACGCATGGTCTTCTCCACCCGCTGCAGCAGGAAGTCAAAGGCGGCAGGATTCTAGTACAGATGACCAAGAGAGGACGCAAGTGAGAAGGGGAAACGCCCTCACACGTACCCAACTACCTCGCGCAGGACACTGCGGGGACTGGCCCGGAGAAGCCAAGGGCTTGTCCCGCAGCACCTCAGTCAAGGACAGGCCAGACAAGGGAGGGCTGGTGAGGGACCCACAGGGCAAGAAAGGGGTGAGGGCTGTACTACAGCCCTGGAGGCTTCTGGGTCTCAGCCCTCGGGAGAGCGGGGAGGGCTCACCATCCTGAACCGGCAGGGGATGTCACTGCGGAACACGCCCGACTCCAGGGCCTCCACATGGCCACCCACATAGGTCTCGGCATCCAGCACGTGGCCATCATCGGTCAGCTTGTTAAACTCCTGCTCCTGCTTGTTGGGGAAGACGATGTTGGCATGGAAGGCCTGCACCATCAACAAGGCCTCACACAGCGTCCCGGAGCCCTTCCGCAGCACCTGCGGGGGGAAAAGCCAGACTTCAAACCAAACGCCAAAATCACGCAGCTGCATCCACGGCAGCCGCCGGGGACGAGCTCCGAGGGCCAGCGGGCTGACACCGGCACACGGGGCCGGGAGACGCACTGACCTCGTCAGGCTCCATGGGGATGATGGTGCAGAGGGCGAATATGAAGGGGTGGACGTACTTCATGTACAGGTAGTACGTGGCCACCGCGTCTGACACCGAGTACGTGGCCAGAGTCTGAGGAGAGAACACAGGGCAGTAAGAGCAACAAGGAGCCGGGCAGGCACCGTGTGGGAGCTACAGGTGAAGGCCGTGAGGAGAGGCGCATGCCTGGGGCTGCTCGGTGGCCATCCGGCACATGTCTTCAGGGTCCAGCTCCACGGGGTCGTAGCCCAACTTGGCTTTGGCAGCCGCCTTGAGGTTGTGACTGCCCACAGGAAGGTAACTGTCCCTCTTCACCCACCTAGGAACAAGAACGCGTGCAAAGGTCAGAGATGGCTCTGAGACACAGCCCACGCACTGCGAGAGGCAGCCCCGCTGGACACGACGCAGAAAGACGCCTCGTCCCAACAGGTACGCCAAGGATTGCCACCGAGACCCCGCATGGCACAGGCGCCTCGCGAAGCCTCTATCCCAGATCCAGGTAATCTCACAGATACGCCCACAAACACAAGGAAACGCCAGTCTCCCGAGTCCCATGGCCTCCCTCTGTCCCTTGTGGACAGAGAGAACACTGAGCAGGAGGGAGCCCTCGGCCCCCAGCTTGTCCCATGGGACTGCCAGTCTGCTCTGCTCTCCCCCACCCGGCTCAGGCCCTCTTCTTAACCTCCTCTCTGCTTACACAGTCCCTTCGGCACAGAAACCGGGGGCTACCCTGTGCCCCTCACCCTCACACCTGTCTGCAAATCCTCCCTGTGAGGCAGCTCCGAGACGGATGTGGTCGTGTCCCTGGCGCCCACAGCTCTCTCTTGACTGCATCAAGTCTCCCCTCCCTCAGCCTCCAGACCCTTGGCCATCCTCACCCCTAGAAGTGCCCCTGGGGTCTCCCAATATTGCCGCCTCCTCTGAAGCCCCCCCCCATCCTTTTTCTTCTCTTCTGGAATCCGTTGATCACCACGCCCCCTGTAAGTGGGGTTCCCAGGCCTGCTTCTACCTAGAACCCACCCTCCTGCTCCAGAGCCCACCCCAAACCCTGAGAACCAACATTCCCTGTGCCCCAGGTGCCCCTGCCCCCCGCCCAGGTCTGTGGATGCCCAAGTCCACCCCTCTCCTCACTCCCATTTGCCCCCTCCGGCCCCCACCATAATGCCAGGCCCCCCAAGATAAAATCTTCCTCCCCACAGGGTACAGGAGGCCCACAAGAGCTCCTTTCTCTCCAGCCTGGACACCCCTGGCTGCAGCACCCTCACCTCTGTGGGGAGCTCTCACAGCACCGGGGCCTCACTCAACCGGGCCTCTTTCTGTTCTGGCTTCCCCAGCCCGAGGCCTGACACTGATGTGTTTGCTGGTGGAAGGAGTAATGAACACACAGGGGAAGACAGCACGTCCCCAGACCCAGCCACAGCCGCTGTCCTTGAAGGTGATGGAGCTGCAACAGAGGCCACCATCCTCCCTCAAAGGGACGCAGACAGGACAAGGGTGTGCAAGAAGGGAGCCTCGGACCCGCACACAGAAAGCCCTCTAAGACAGTGCCAGGAGCCGCCGGGCCTACCTGAGACAGTCCATGTGGATGCACTGGGATGCCTTATACTCCCCCTGGCTGTCCTTCTGGAACCCTATCTCCTGGTACATGCTCAGCCCATGGACCGCCGCTCTGGCCTCCACAAACGGCCTAGGGATGAGGGCAGACAGATGAGCACACGGCAGGTATTCTTCAGCTCCCTCAAATACAGAAAAACTGCCCCACAAGACTCCCGAGAAAACCCAGGAACCCCCCCACCCACCTCTCCTCTACATCTTAACCATTTCTAAGTGTACAGCTCGTTAGCGTGAGTACATTCACAGTGCCACACAACATCCCCTCCCCGACACACTTCAGTTACTCACAAACTAGACATCAGACTCACCAGTCAAAAAAGTCCCCATTGTAGGTGACCATGATGGTGGGTTTGGCCTCTTGGACGTGTTCAAACCACCTCTGGATTAGATGAACCTGAATTCAATGATTCGTAGCAGTCAGTGGATTTGTGTTTCTCTTCTTCCAGCTACTTCCAATCACCCCTCCCAAAATTTCAGAAAAGCAGGCTGTATCTCATTTCCACACCCACCCCGTGCCCCCAGTGTGAACAAGGACCATACCGCCAGGAACCCAGACCAGCAAGCTGCCATTCTGGTTAAATGAGCACTGAGGCCTCAAGAGTCAGGGGGCTCTTCTTCCTGTCTCACCCCAAACACCAGGGAGTTTCATCACATGACACCTCTTTACCTCGTCGGGTTCATTGAAGACACAGAAGGGTCCCTCATACTCTGGCTTGGGGGTGAACTCGAAATCTCCAACGTCCTCTGACACTATCTCCCTATTGGTGATGAGGTAGCCCTGGGAAGCGTGTGAGCAGTCGGTGTGAGTTAGGACACAAAAAGCCAAACACACCGCCCCACACTTGGCCCAGAAGCTCCTGCAACAAGAGTCTGCAGCAACGGGAGGCCCCTAGCCCACCAGGAGCTGCAGCCCCTAGACCCCAAACGTGTCAGACTCAGATTGGAAGGCAGGGGCACGGCTTGTTTCTTCACTTTCCTGGACTCAACTCACTTATTTTCACTGAAAAAATACCAGCCACAGGGTGCATGCTGCTCCTAGGAAGCGTACACCCCAAAAGGCACCACTTACCTGACCGTCAATCATATAGGAAATCATCATAATCTGGTCAGTCTCAGCATCTGGAAACTTGAGGGGCAGTTTGGTTGTCTCGATGTCAAATGCCAAAACCACAGGGTCCTGCAGGGACATCTCATTAAGTTGGACGTAAACCAAGCTGAGCTCTGGAGACGCCAAGGGTCTTCCCGACACCCACCACCTCCACCTCCAGCTGCTAAAACAAGAGCCAAGCAGCCACAGAGAGAGGTTCCAAAAGAAGCGAGAGAGGCATTTTGGGTTGACTAACCTATGTCAAGAACACCACGATTCACAGAGGGTATGAAATCTTAAACACCTACGAGAGGCTAAAGCACGATGGGAAACTCCTAGAATTACAGAGCACTTGAGTCACAAAGTACTTTAAAATCATGACCTCCTTTTGACCTTTACGATAACCCACATGGGAGACTGTGCTAGAGTCAACATCTCCACTTTGGAAATGAGAAAACAGAGTACAGACTTGCCCAAGATCACAAATGTGTTCCTGAACCAAAGCCTTCCACATACGAATCCGCTTTTCACCCTATCACGTCGCTACCAACCACCCAAAATGGAAGTCAGAGCTCTCCTCTGAAGTTCAGATCCAGCCCAGCTTAAACAAGGACATCACATGGTGACATACAAGCACTAAGTGAAATCACACGTCGTCAGAAACCGACAAAAAGGAAAAAGGAAAAAGATTTCTCTACAACTTTTTTAAGAAAGTATTTGAGGAAAAAGAAGAAAACAAATCTCTGAATTGTATTCATTCTTCAGCACCGAATTAGATCTCTCTAGAAACAAGTGGAAAAGCCAGGATGGAGGAAACGCAAGCAGTACTTACAGGTCGTTCAACAAGGTCATCTCGGCGGGTGATTTCCACAGGGAAGGCATTTCCTCGGTACCTGACGTTGTACCAGTGAGCCTGCGGGACGTGCAGCGTGTTTATCAAGAGTCTATGTCTGTCCCAGGAGGGTTATTTCTCTTCAGTGTCACCTCCTGACCGCCAGGGGCTGCCCGAAAGCGACGGCCCACTCACCGCATGGATCTTCAGGTCAATGGAGAGGCGGATGTGATAGGGCACATCATACTCTCGCATGTCCACGATGTTGTCCAACTGGTCAGTGACCTTCTTAGAGGCTTCCTCTTCATCAACAACCACACTGCCCCCTTGCAGAACACTGTGAAACAGAGAGAGGATACTCCTAACTACAGTCTGCTGGGGGATGGCGCAGGGGGGACCAGAGTCCATGTGGAGTAAACACAAAAGGTAGAAGGTGGCTAAGATGACCAGGACAGGCTCTTCTTAAAGAATTAGTGGGGTGGACCGGGGGGGGGGGGTGGGCGGGGATGCTGGGGTGCTCAGTCGGTTAAGTATCTGACTCCTGATTTTGGCTCAGGTCATGATCTCTCGGTTCATTAGTCTGAGCCCCGTGTCAGGCTCTGCACGGACAGCGTGGAGTCTGCTTGGGATCTCTCTCTCCCTCTCTCTGCCCCTACCCTGCTCATGTTCTTTCTCTCTCTCTCAAAAACAAACTAAAAAAAAAAAAAAAATCCTTTAAACAAAAAGGACGACGTTGGATGACAGCCTCCCACAAGCAGCAGGCTACGGGCAGGAAATTCAGTGAGAGCTCCAAACACGTATTTTATGGGATGTACATTACATCCCAATTAGAAACAAAGAAAGGAAAAATGCTCTGTTACTGGGGAGGCACATGTACAGATGTGAACCACCCTGGCTGACCTTGTTTCCCCATAAGAACGAGAGTCATGGGGTGCCTAGGTGGCTCAGCTGATTAAGAGTCTGACTTCAGCTCAGGTCATGATCTCGCGGTCCATGAGTTCGAGCCCTGCGTCGGGCTCTGTGCTGACAGCTCAGAGCCTGGAGCCTGCTTCGGATTCTGTGTCTCCCTCTCTCTCTGACCCTTCCCTGTTCATGCTCTGTCTCTCTCTGTCTCAAAAATAAACATAAAAAAAAAATTTTTTCTTTTTTTTAAAGAACAAGGGTCACAGGAACACGTCCACCCTGCAGGAGTGTTGTGAGGTAACACTCATAGAGCTCTCTGCGTGGCAGAGCAGCTGGTAAGTAGCAATTTTCCGTACCATAATTACCTTATCATTGGAAAGCAGGAAATCACTGTCACTAGAATATTAACTCTAGTATCAGCCCAGTAAGCTTCTGAACACTAAATGGACTATTAAAGGGGAAAAAAAAGACAACGAGTTTCAGAGAAAGGGCATAGGCCTCTGGGTACACCTTGCAATACTGTAAAAGGTAATTATACTGGGGGCAGGGGGCGGGTGCAGCGCAGAAATGTTCAGGGTCCCAAATTGATCTTTTTTCAGAGAATATGATTAGCTCTCTTGAAGTCTTCATAAGTTTTAATTAGCCAAGATTTCCTCGTCTTTTCTTTATTTATTTTGAGAGAGAGACAGAGAGTGAGCTAGGGACGGGGGGAGAGAGACAAAATCCCAAGCAGGCTCCATACTCAGTGTGGAGCCCAACGAGGGGCTCAATCTCATGACGTGAGCCAAAACCAAGAGTCGGATACTTAACTGACTGAGCCACCCAGGCACCCCAAGATTTCCTCTTCTTAATCTCTTATCCTGTTTCCTATTATTGTTGATGTCTAAACACTTGATGAACAGTGTTAGGCGTCCTATATTTACGTTTTTCTGTATAACACCCAAAGTTTTCTAGAGAAGATGTGCTATGTAACTCTAGGCATTCAGTAAACTCTGTAGGCAGCTTGACACTTGCCATAAGCCATGAAAACAGACTGAAGCGAAGTGGTGTGACTAGGAATCCAAAATGTCTCTGTTACAGCAACTCAATTTTAGAGCCACAAACCCACCGCTATGTAAGAAAAGAGGAAGAGCTCAAATGTAAGCCAAAAAACCACCATTTCTTTAACAAAAATGCAGCACATAAGAAATTCTATCTAGCGGCACCTGGGCGGCTCAGTTGGTTAAGCGTCCAACTTTGGCTCAGGTCATGATTTCACGGCTCATGAGTTTAAGCCCCGCGTCGGGCTCTGTGTTGACAGCTCAGAGCCTGGAGCCTGCTTCAGATTCTATGTGTCTCTCTCTCTCTCTCTCTCTCTCTGGCCCTCCCCTGCTTGTGCGTTCACGCTCTCTCTCCCTCTCAAATATTACAAAAAAAAAAAAAAAAAAAAAGAAAGAAAGAAATTCTATCTAATTGCTTGAAAGTGCTTCCACACTGGACAAGCCAATCCTTACGGTAACTTCACCACTGGGTTTTCCTACCTCCCGTCCATCTTGCCCCTCGGGACACACAGGAACCCGTCCGTGTGGACTCACTGGCTGCTTACGACAGGTAAGCTCACCTGGACAGCATAGCTGTGTAGGCATCACTGGCGTGGCCCTGCTCCCGGCTCTTCCTCACGGCAGGGGAGATGTCCTTCCTCACTCTGACAAGGTCCTCCACCGTGTTGAAGGACAGCTTAATGTAATTTCGCTTCAAACCCACCAAGTGATTTGGCTACAAAATGAAGAGATTGTGCTCATGAGCTCAAGAGAAAAAAGACTTTATTGGGGAAAGAAAATAAAGGGACAACGACTCAAAGGTAAACCCACGAATGGAAGAGTCAGCAAGTCCAAAGCACCTTGTCCAACTCTGCGTGTGGCACCAACTATGCCACTGGACTTCTCCAGGACATACGGACAGTCACCGAAGCCCCGCCACCCGTACCACCCCACAGGTGCTAAACTTGGCCTCCTCCCATCTCACCCATCTCGCCCCGTGTGCAGGGCAGACCCAGCCTCATTTATCCTGGAAGGGCCAAGTGGTACTCACCAAGTCCAGATCCTCTTTGGGGACAGTCTCTACTTTAGCAATTTTACCCTGAAACTTCTTGGAGAGAAAAGATGAAACTTCTCGCTCACAACCCTAAATTGAGATCAGAGTGAAAGGACTTTCTACAGTGAAATCTGTCTTCCTGGCCCGTTTCTCTAGAGGCCCCTTTACGTTCAGTTCCGAAGCTCCCCATAACACGAGGCTCAGGTCGTGTGACCTGACTCTACTAACCACACTTACCTTTCTGGTTGCAATGTAGAAATATGGCTTGTAGGGCAAGGCCACCTGCGAAAGCCACCGACCATTCAGAGGCAACAAGAAAGAAAAAAGGGAGATGAGTGAAGACACGCTGTTTGCTATTATACTCGTGAGCAGCCTGGATCCAATGCACCCTTGCCCTTAGACACCTCTTAAAAGACACTGCAGGGGCACCTGGGTGGCTCAGTCAGTTGAGCTTCCGACTTTGGCTCAGGTCATGATCTCAGGGTCGGTGAGTTTGAGCCCCGCGTCGGGCTCTGTGCTGACAGCTCAGAGCGTGGAGCCTGCTTCAGACTCTGTGTCTCCCTCTCTCTCTGACCCTCCCCCATTCATGCTCTGTCTCTGCCTCAAAAATAAATAAATATTTAAAAAAACTAAAAAAAAAAAAAAAAAAGGTGCTGCAGCAGGAAATTAAGAGCTGCACACATGGCAGGGGCAAAAGTCTGAGACAGACAACACTGCTCTTTCAGTCTGTCCAAGCTGGCTCCTCTTATGATATCCTAAATGGTGACCCATGTGGCTCCAAGGGACCCGTGTCCCTGACACCTCCCAACCCCCTCTCCTCACAGCTACCACTTTGGACCCAGCTACACCTCATCACTTGAGTGGCTTTTAGCTTCTTGGGGTTCAGGGGCTTACCTTAAATCTGCTCCCGTCATCTTGAATAAAGTAGTAATCCACCGCACTGACCAGGCGTTTATCTTCATCTAAAATCTCGGTCTACGAGAGAACCAGCCAGCACAGGCACCTTACCCGCTGCACAGTCCAAGACCCCTCTTGCTTTTCACTCTCTGGGAAACTGAGCACAAAAACAAACCCTTTCTCCCTGCCCCGCCCCCGCATAAACATCCCGCAGCCCCATTCACGAGAACTGCAGCAGCGCAACACCTTTCAAATGAGGATTTCTCTCGATCCCTCCCTCATCCCTGAAAACTTCATTCTTATAGGTTAACAGGGACACCCTTCACCCTGGTCTTCCCAGTAGCCCCTACACGACCCAGCGGTGTGAAAGAGGGAAGCAGGAGAGCTACAAACAATGCCGTCTCCACCTGTATCCCCCACTCTGCCAAGGCCTAGGCTGCTCCGAGGGGTGCAGCTGCCCTCCTGAGCGGGACGAGGACCGAGAAAAAGCCCAGGCGCTTACAGGGTGCATGTTGATGAGCCAGCCCGTCTTCTCACCAGGCTCCTTGAGTCTCTCAAAACCAAACCGCAAGTCCATCTTATCTGTCCACTGACTGCGCTCCAGGCGCTTAAGTGCCGAGACAGAGGAAGAGGGGCCATCGTCCCTGAATGAAAGGAGGGAAATTCGTCTTCAGCAATCGTGACGCCATCGATTCCCACAACCCTCCGTCCACCCAGTGTAACCATTTTGGATGTGACACAGGAGATGCATCCCCCAAAACACCTCACATGTGGCAAAACAACTCAGTAAAACAACCTATGTCATGGGAAACACGAGAGGCCGGATCCTCAAAACACGCTGGACTCTGTAACCAGAGCACTAATAAAAACAATCGTGGGGCGCCTGAGGGGGCTCAGTGGTTGAGCGTCCAACTTTGTCTCAAGTCATGATCTCATGGTTTGTGAGTGTGAGCCCCGCATCGGGTTCTCTGCTGGCAGCACAGAGCCTGCTTCAGATCCTCTCTACCCCTCCCCTGCTCTCTCTCTTTAAAAAAATAAACAAGGGGCGCCTGGGTGGCGCAGTCAGTTCAGCGTCTGACTTCAGCCAGGTCACGATCTCGCGGTCCGTGAGTTCGAGCCCCGCGTCGGGCTCTGGGCTGATGGCTCAGAGCCTGGAGCCTGTTTCCGATTCTGTGTCTCCCTCTCTCTCTGCCCCTCCCCCATTCATGCTCTGTCTCTCTCTGTCCCAAAAATAAATAAACATTGAAAAAAAAATTTTTTTTTAAATAAAAAAATAAATAAACTAAAAAAAAAAAAAAAAAAACTTAAAAAAAAAAACAATCGTGACTGGACACTGCTGCCTTATGGGATACTAAAAATGCACGAAGTCCAGCATTGCGCTCCTGGGCATTTACCCCCGGAGAAATGAAACTCACATTCACACACACACTTGTGCGTGACTGTGCCTAGCAGCTCACTCATGATAACCCAAAGTGGAAACCACCCAGGGACTCCTTAACAGGTGAGTCATCAACCTAGGCTATATCCTTCCCATGCAATACTATTGGTCAATAAGAAGGAACAAACTTACCCATCAAGGGTACTATTCAGAGTGAAAAAAGCCAACCCTCTAAAATTACACACTTCACAATTCCCCTGAGATAGCATCCCTGGAGTAAAATCAGAGTGGACAACAGAGTAGTGGCTGGCATGGATGAGGAAGAGGGAGGAGCGGAGGCGGCTGTGGCCACAAAAGGGCAGCAGGAGGGATCCGTGGGCTAGAACTGTTCTGCGCCTTGATTGTGGTGGTGGTCACATACGATGTGCACACACACGAGTAAACACACACACACATACACACACACGAGTGTCCATGCACTGCATGCACGTCAATTTCCTGGTTGCAACCTTGTGCTTTAGCAACTAAGATGTTACCCCGGGGGTGAAACTTATGGCTTATGGGTGCATGCGATCTGTGTGTCATTTCTTACAACTGCTTGCGAATCTACAATTAACTCAAAAAGCTGTTTCTTTGTATTTTTATTGTTAAAATGACCGTTCTGAAATGTATTAGTCTGTCAAGTGAAATCAACGTTATCCACCACAACAATGAGCCCGCAAAGCCGGCAGCGCAGTACACAAGAAAGCAAGAGTCCTGATGACCGATCTGGCCTGGATTCTAGTTCTACCAAAATCGAGCGTGACAATTAAGTCAGATGATGCACGTGATGTATACAGTGGGTGCTCAATAAACAGCACTTGGGATACTCATCAAAGGTCAACACAAATACAAGGGAGTATGTCTCTCGTCTGTAAGGGAAGATCCTACGCTAGCGGCGCTCGCTGAAAGCAAACACTCGAACGACCCACTCCGTCCACGCGGAGAGCCGGGGAAGCGCTCCGGGAACTCGGCCCGCGCCCCGCGCCCGCTCAGCCTCCGCGCTCCCCCCCCCCCCCCCACCTCCGCACCCCCCGCGCCCGCAAGGCCTCGGTCTGCACCAGTCGGGAGCGGAGCGAGGGGCGCGCACACGCCGCGGTCTGCACGAAGCCGTCCCCCACCGGCCCGCGTTACAAACCCAGGGAGGCGGCCCCACCTGCTGCGCCGCCACGTCGCCAACCACAGACGTTCCCACACAGACCTCGGAGCGAAGCGCACGGAAACCCAGTGCGAGCCCGGGACCGACGCGCCGCACCGAGGCGTCCTGAGCGGGGCCGCCGCGGCCGCGCGCCCCAA
>NW_024412654.1:489798-503369 GCF_014898765.1 Herpailurus yagouaroundi | reverse complement strand
CCGTCCGCGCCCGGTTCCGCGCGCCGCCGCCCGCTATTCCTCAGAACCATCGCGCCGCGCTCGCACCGCCCCGGCTCTCCCGGAGAAATTTGGCGCGCTCCCCCCAACTCTCGCGAGAGACCGGAAGCGCCCGCCGCTCCCTCTGGAGGCTCGCCCCGCCCCGCCCCGCCCCACCGAGCTCCAATGGCCACGGCCGCCCGAGGGGTGGCGGCCAGATAGGGACTCAGGGAAAAGTGTGCGGAGGCGGTCGCCGCGCAAGGCGGGGTCTGTCCCCGGCCGCGCTGCGTGCCGCGGCGGGGCGGGAAATGTCAGGCCGTCCCCGCCTGGTGCGGGGTCGTGGGGCCCCGGAGGGCGCGGAGCGCGGGAGGCGATGGCGTCGGCGGCGTCGAAGCTGCGGGCGGAGGCCGGGCTCGGGGCGCTCCCGCAGCGGGCGCTCGCCCAGTACCTGCGCCTTCTGCGGCTCTACCCTGTGCTCACCAAGGCGGCCACCAGGTCGGCGCGCAACGGCCACGGAGGGGACGGGACCGGGCGGGGGGCGGCCCGTAGCTCGGCCGGCCTCGGGGACCCAGCCACGTAGATGCATCCTGTGCAGGGATTTGAGTGCCAAAGGCAAAATGTCCGGGTGTCAAAATGACCTCCCAAAGGCCTTCAGTTAGCCCGAGAGCTCAGCATAGGCGGCTTGGTGCATTCGGTCCTCACAAGTAGTTAACCAGGGGCCAGACCGAAGGAAGGCACAAAGCGAAGGGCTCCAGGCAGACCTCCTGCCCTGGACGTGACCTCCGGCCCTGGAGGTGACCTCCGGCCCAGCTTCTCCGCGGGCGGTCGAAGCCTGACCTGCGCTTGTTCTGAGGTTAGAGTGGCTCAGGCGCGACGTGTTAAGATTTGTTTTTTTAGTCAGCTTTGCATTCGGCAGAAAGGTGACAACCCCCCTCCGCCCTCCGCACTCTCCCCTCCCCCGTCTGCTGGTCAGTTGCACCCTTTGATTTGGGGTACTAAACTTTTTATGAGACATCGTCCTCCTCCATTACTTTAATTACTTAATTTTATAAGTTTGTCCGCTTTTGTTAAAGCCAGCTTTTCATAAGTAGGTACAGCACGCTTCCTGCGTGTCAGGCATCGGCAGCAATCAAGAGGGTAGGGACCCTCAAAGGCGTTTCTATTCTAGTGAAAGAGTAGAGGATAAACAGATAAATACATAGCACAGATGAAGTGGTCGGGGAAGGTGACATTTGAACGGGAGGCCTGAATGAAGGGAGGGAACGAGGGGAGCCAAATCTCCCTGGGCAGAGGGTACTTCAGGTGCAAAGATCCCGAGGGAGGAGCAAGCTAATAATGGAGGGGCGGAAGGAAGACTGTGTTGCTGGAGACATGAAGAGCCGAGAAAGGAAGCAGATGAGAAAGAGGTAGCCAAGGGTCAGCTCAAGAAGGTGCTTATCACCCATACAAAGAATTTTGACATTTTTAGCCCACGGAGCTTATCAGAAGGTAGCTGTAGACCAAGCCTTGGAGCAACTGGACCTGTCTCCACCTCTCTATTGACATTTCTGTTGTGATCACTGTAGTTTACATGCGGGTGTAAGAAAGAATACAGGGAGATCCCTCACACACTTTGCCCAGTTCCCCCCATGGGTAACATTTTGTAAAAGTGTAGTACAATATCACAGCCAGGCACTGGCACAGACACAGTCCACAGATCAGATTTTCCTGGCTTTCGTTCTGCTATGCCCACCTTTTGACATAGGGACCCCACACTGGGGCTGCCTTAAAAACCTGCTTTAGGGGCGCCTGGGTGGCTCAGTCGAGCGTCAGATTCTTGATTTCAGCTCGGGTCGTGATCCCAAGGGTCGTGGGATTGAGCCCTGCGCCAGGCTCCGTGCAGAGTGTGGAGCCTGCTTGGGATTCTCTCTCTCTCCCTTTGCCCCTCTCCACCACTTGCGCTCTCTCTAAAATAAAAAATTAAAACTAAAAACCTGCTTTAAAAAGGACTCCTCTCTACACACCCCACCATGATCTCAGAACAGCCACGCTAAGTACATGCAGGAATGGCCCCCCTCTTGCTGGTTGCCCCCGTTTTCTGATGACATCTCTGTCCACAGTGGCATTTTGTCAGCACTTGGGAACTTCCTGGCCCAGATGATGGCGAAGCAGCGGAAAAAAGAAAGCTCCCAAAAGCTAGATGCCAGTGGGCCTCTCAGATACGCCATTTATGGGTGAGTTTCACAAAGGGGCTGATCTAACCAGCAGCAGACTAACCATGACAAAGCTAGGGTATCAAGACCAAGTCTCTGAAATAACCTAATTTTGAGAAATAATTTTTAAAAAGTGTTGAAGTAATCATGGGGAAAAAGTCAGAATGATGGATAACATTAACTTGTTTTATGGTTTTCATTTTTTTTTTAAATTTTTTTTTCAACGTTTATTTATTTTTGGGACAGAGAGAGACAGGGCATGAACGGGGGAGGGGCAGAGAGAGAGGGAGACACAGAATCGGAAACAGGCTCCAGGCTCTGAGCCATCAGCCCAGAGCCCGACGCGGGGCTCGAACTCCCGGACCGCGAGATCGTGACCTGGCTGAAGTCGGACGCTTAACCGACTGAGCCACCCAGGCGCCCCCTGTGGTTTTCATTTTGAATCACATGAGTGGGGGTGGCTGTCCTCATTGGGCCGAGAGATCTGAGGGCAGATAATTCACCTGAACCTAAATTAGACTTCAAGACACAAAGACCGTGAAAGGGGAAAACTACTCAAATATTGCAGTCGTTTCTGTTATTTTCATAGCTTAAACAACCAGAAAAATACTTAGGAAAAATGTCCAGTTTCAGAATCACTTTTGGAACTGCAAAGAACACAGAGATTCAGGAGTTTTACCCAATTAAATCCACATCACGTTCTCTGGCCAACAATACTGTTTGTATAGATGGATTATTTTGAAGTCGTGTTTTGTTTTTGATCTAAAACTCACAAATATCCCTTCGTCCTCGGAAGCCCGCTGGTTGCAGCCACCACAGCTGTCCTGTAATGTAGATAAAGAGAAGCCATAATCCTCCTGGAGGGAAGGAGGGAGTCAGGATCACCTGAGAGGCCTCACCCACTCACGGTTTATGGCGTTGACTTCCGTTCCCTCTCACTGAGGACCTGCTCCCGGCCACATAACCTGTGGCAGGACAGGAAGCCACAGCTGAGAACCACTTGTTTAAGGACTTTAGTGTCAAAAATGAGAAGACCCTTAGGTCCCTACCCCCCATTTTATTGCTGAATCTTACGGAACTGTGGATGTGTTTTACCAGCAGATGGCGTGGCTGGGTTCAGTTCTGTCCCAAGCATTCTACACTTGGGAATGCACAGTAGCAGGACAGACAAGCCAGTGCCCAGCACCAGGCTTCACTCTTGCTAACTACCCAACAGGGTTTGCTAAGAAGCTCTAATACCAGGGGTGCCCCCACTTACTTACTACTGAGCACCTCCTCTGAGCCAGGCCACGTTCTAGGCGCTGTGGACACAGCAGTGATGAGACAGACACAATCCGTCTTGTGACGCGTACCTGCAGCAGGGCGAAGAGGGCACCACGTGACTAAACAAATGAGATGAGGACATGTAGTGATAAATGCTATGAAGGCAGTGGAACAGGACCTGGAATTGAGAGTGGCTGAGACAGCAGCTGGTGCGTTGTCCAGAACAATCAGGAGGTCTCCAAGCTGACAGTGTTGAGAAGGAGCTGGCCGCGTGAAGATTGAGGGGGGATCTGGTCTATCAGGGACAAAAGACAATGCTTGAAGCAGATTCAAAGAAAGCCTGTTTTCTAGAAGGACCACACATACCTGTGTGGTCAGGGATGGGGGGCCCAGGGAGCAGGGCTTAGGACCTGGGGTTGGGGGGTGAAGCTGGACGCAAGAAGGACACATCCAGGAAATGGCAGTCCTGCTCACCCCCGCTGCGGGGCCTCAGGTTCTTCTTCACAGGGCCACTGAGTCACTTCTTCTACCTCTTCATGGAGCACTGGATCCCTTCTGAGGTCCCCTGGGCTGGGGTCAAGAGGCTCCTCCTGGACCGCCTCCTCTTTGCACCGGCCTTCCTGTTGTTGTTTCTCCTCGTCATGAACTTCCTGGAGGTTGGTCGCTGCCATAGTACTTGCGATAGCTCTTTGCGGGGCACAGCGATTCTTGACCTGGCATCTGTGGGTGGAATGCAGAGGGTCTGTGAACTTTCCAGCACACCAAAATTGAAACTTCTCTCTCTTGTTTTTATGAATGTCAGACACAAACCCCAGTCATATTGGCGGTACCTGTCGGTCTGCAGTAAGAAATCACAGAGGTCTTGATATCACACATCCCAAAATATCTTTTATGTTTCTGGACCCCCTGCACCTGCCTTCAAGTCTTGTCACTGAATGTGTTAAGGAAGCACATATACTGGTCTATCATAAGATTCTTTAAAAAAAAAAAAATTTTTTTTTTAACGTTTATTTATTTTTGAGACAGAGACAGAGCACGAACGGGGGAGGGTCAGAGAGAGTGAGACACAGAATCGGAAACAGGCTCCAGGCTCTGAGCTGTCAGCACAGAGCCCGACGCGGGGCTCGAACTTGCAGACTGCGAAATCATGACCCGAGCCAAAGTCGGCCGCTTAACCGACTGAGCCACCCGGGCACCCCAATAAGATTCTTTTCTGAGTATTTTGGTAGCTGTATTCAGTATAGTTCCCTGGTAATCTTATATATGTTATATAAACAGGATTCTGAGAAGGGGGTCTCTGGGACTCACGACACAGAAGTTTCAGGCCCCTAATGGTATCGCAGAAGCCTGTGCTAATTCAGTGCCTGAACATCATAAGTGCTCTGAAGAGGCTAACAGACCAGCATAGACTGAAAACCTCACAACTCACCGCAGGAGGTGTGTTCACGCAAATCACTAGGCATGTCTGTTCTAACGTGCCCAGCCTAAGACCCTTCCCAGTTCACTACACCTCCAGCCTCTCACCATCTCTCTGTCCACTGTGTGCCTGAGATGTGTCCTGTTCTGCCCTGAAAGTAATCGTTCCAACCAATCACATTCTGCCCTGAAAGTAATCGTTCCAACCAATCACAGCAGGCAAATGCTTCTGCAGGTTTTATTTTGAAGCAGCACCTTGAGGTCTTATTACTGAAGAGAATGCCCCTGTGGCCAAAAGTGATCCTTGCGGGGGAAGCAGGAAAGATGCGTAATCTCAACCATGATTGCTAGTAAGTCCTTGATAGTAAGAAGAAGTGTTTGGGAAGCCGTTAGAAAACCTGAGGTAGGTGGGGCGCCTGGGTGGCTCAGTCGGTTAAGTGTCTGACTTCGGCTCAGGTCATGATCTCACGGTCCGTGAGTTCGAGCCCCGTGTCGGGCTCTGCTGACAGCTCAGAGCCTGGAGCCTGCTTCGGATTCTGTGTCTCCCTCTCTCTCTGCCCCTCCCCTGTTCATACTCTGTCTCCCTCTGTCTCAAAAATAAAATAAAACGTTAAAAAAAAAAAGTTAAAAAAAAAAGAAAAGAAAACCTGAGGTAGGAAGCAAAGGATACCCACATTAGAAGTGAAGGTACAGGAGTGTCTCTTTTTTTTCCTTCTAGCTATGAAAGGAATATATTTTTCATTAATAGACAAAAACCCTAAATCCACGTATCGTATGTTACCAAGGTGTGTAAAGCGCCCAACATAAACGCCTTGTGTTGGACCACGTTATATCACACACACGATAGATGCTTCTGCATCTGCATTAAAAAAAATCTTTTTAATTTGAATATAGGTGACCCACAATGTTATGTTAGTTTCAGGTGTGCAGCACAGTGACTCAACTTCTCAATACATTACACTATGCTCACCGCAAGTGTCAGCATACAACTCTGTTAAAATATCACTTTCTCTCTTCCCTGCGCTGTGCCGACGTCTAGCATTTCTTGATCATAGACATCATGTTTGGACCACACAGTGTTTGCTAGTCCACCATATGTCCGTCCCTTATCCAAAAAGGCTGTCCTCAACGTGTCCTCCCTGCGGTGGTACAGAGTAATACAAACGGCAGCCATCTATGAGCACTTGTTCCAAGCCCCACGTTGAGCCCTTCGTGTCATTTGAGCCACAAGGCAACCCCATTTTACAGATGACAAAGCTGAGGCCCATGGCTTAAGTTCTCATAACTTACGAGCCCTTGAATCGAGTCAGACCCAGGCTTTGTGACCCCAGAGCTTCTTTCTCCTCCACGTGAGGTTTGTTTCCCCACATTCTTGACAATCATGGTTATATTTTTCTTTTAAATAGTTTGCAGGTTGATATGTAAAAACAACATATACATCTTTATAAGGCCGAATATCTTTTTATACACCTCCCATATTCTATGAACTTTGCTTATTTTCTATCAGTGTAGTCTTTTTCTCACTGACCGTGTGTTTGTATATATTAAGGAGATCAATCCTTTGCCGGATACAAATTGCAGATATTCTCCCCATTTTTTAGGTGTTTGTCTTTTTTTTTTTTAAATGTTTATTTTTGAGAGAGAGACAGACAGCATGAGCAGGGGAGGAGCAAAGGGAGAGGGAGACACTGAATCCGAAGCAGGTTCCAGGCTCTGAGCCGTCAGCACAGAGCCCGACGCGGGGCTCGAATTCATGAGCCGTGAGATCATGACCTGAGCTGAAGTCAGACGCTTAACCGACTGAGCCACCCAGGCGCTCCTAGGTGTTTATCTTTTTTTTTTTTTTTTTAATTTTTTTTTTCAACGTTTATTTATTTTTGGGACAGAGAGAGACAGAGCATGAATGGGGGAGGGGCAGAGAGAGAGGGAGACACAGAATCGGAACCAGGCTCCAGGTTCTCTGAGCTGTCAGCACAGAGCCCGACGCGGGGCTCGAACTCACGGACCGCGAGATCGTGACCTGGCTGAAGTCGGACGCTTAACCGACGGCGCCACCCAGGCGCTCCTAGGTGTTTATCTTTTAACTTCCTGTAAAGTTAAACATTTGAAGTTACAAAAATAGTTCATTTATAGTGTGTTTCTCCATGCAGGAGTTTAAAAAATTCATGTATTCAAATACGTGATTCTTTTTCTTTGTGGGTTTCTTTAAAGGAAGAGACTGGAAATATTCTCTTAAACTTTGTTCTTTTCCTCTTATGATATTATGTGCATTTTGACAAATGCAAACATAATAGAAATATTCTATATTTTCCTCCAGTATTCTTATTTTTTTAATTATATGTGGGAGATACACTTGGCTTGTTTCTTCCACTTCAACTGCAAATTATCTCATTGCCATTTATCAAACAATCCCGTGCCTCGAAGTGTCAACTTTATCATATACTGCCATTCTCATATGTACAGGCCATTATCTGGACTCTTCTATCTTTTGCTGGATTCTACTTCCATCGTATGTCTTTTATTTTTTAGCTTTTAATTACCATAATTATTAGTATTAATTACCATAGAGTATTTTTTAAATCTTCAGTAATTTAGGCCTCCCCTGTTATTATTTTTCAAGATAGTTATTTTTTATGCACTCATCCTTTCAGATGACATTCAGAATCACCTTATTGGGGCTCATTTTTTAAAAACTCCTGACAAGTTTTGCTTGAAAAACGCATCAATTTTGGAGGCCATTTTGGGCAACACGAACAGCCAGGCCATAAATAGCAGCTCTGGTGCCCGCTGCCAGCAGTACGGGTCACACCACTTAATCAGCTCTTCGAGGAGCGATGAGGGTCTGTGCGGGCAGTGGGCACAGGATGAGCCAAGGGGAGTCTCACCGTCGGCTTTCTGACCAGGTGACTGGCTCCTGATCCCTGCGGTGCTAATGAGACACACCGATGTGCTGTCTCTATACAAATGGAACAAAATCCACAGTTTTCAAAACCATCGTGTTAGGGTTTGGGGCCCTCCAGACCGTGGCACCCCCGCTTCAGTTCCGAGGGCAGTGGTGGTCACTTACTGTCCACACTCCCCTCCTTTCCAGGGGAGAGACGCAGCTGCTCTCTCTGTCCAGATAAGGAGAAGCTTCTGGCCGGCGCTGCGCATGAACTGGCGAGTCTGGACCCCAGTGCAGTTCATCAACATCAACTACGTCCCTCTGCAGGTGAGGGCCAGCTGACACCATGCGGAGCCCGAGGGGGCCTCATCCTCCACCAGCCTTGTTCCTTCTTGGAACCATTGGTGGTTTTCTCTCCGCGCAGAATCATTAGCAGCTTTGGATGTGGACGGGCGAAGCGTGTGCCCACACCTCATCCCTTGGTCCCAGAAACATTTCTGAAAAGCCTCCAGTCCAGGACAGCTCGAGTTTTCCAGGGGCGCAGCGTTGCCAGTGCCTGGCCCCGTGGGTCACAGCTGGGCTTGCGTGCGGGAGCCGAGCGGTGGCCGTGCCCAGCAGGGTGAGGGGCAGAGGCGAGTCCGGCCTTACCTGCCCTGACATCAGCGTGCGCCTGAGCCCTGAGCGGCAAGCGGCAGGCAGGACCCTGGGGGCAGGGATGCTGTCGGGGCGCCGCGCACCAGGTTCAGCCCTTCTGGGCACCGGGGGTCGCGGCCCGAGGCAGGCTGCCGAAACTGGGCCTCCACTCAGCACGGTGGGAGCCTGGAGGGGCTCTGAGCTGCAGGAAGACCTCACCAGGGCAAGGCTGAGGGGCCCGCGGTCCTGCGCCGTCTTTACACACCGAGGACAGCCCACCTGTGTCCCGCCCCAAGACCACGCCCAGGGCTAGAGATCTGGAGGCGGGGCTTGGCACAGCGTCTGCTGACGGCCGTGGGTGTATTACAGCCTCAGAGCAAGGATTTGCAACTGCATCTTAGGAATCCACTGCAGCCTTCCTACGCTCCCTCCCTCCCGTGAGGCTCACGCAGGGCAAGCTCTCACCCACCAACAAAACGCAGCAACACTCAGGCCACGTTTCTGTCCAGGGAAGCCCTGTAAAGACCCAGTGCCTGGGGTTTGGGGGAGAGCTAGTCACATAGGCACCCTCTGCCTGGTGCTTACCAGAATTCCAGACTCCCAGAAGGAAGAGTCAGTGCTCAGCAGAACTGCTTTGTTTTAGCGAGCAGTCTAAGCACAGAGGCCATTCTTATCCGCTGGGGAAAGGTAGGAACCCACAGGAACTCTAAGTTCCCAGAGCCCAGGCAAGGGCTAGCCACTCTGACAGGCCTTTCCAAGGAGAGCAGCCTCAAGCTTTTTTTTGCACACCATTTAAGTAACCTACTTGGTTTCCCCCTGCTTTAGAAAGGAGAGACAGACCTGAGGCAGAACCCCCTGGAGCAGAGCTCCATTGCAAGGATGGGAAGAGGGAGGGAGGTGCAGGCCGGGTGGTCACTCACACACACACATACACACACACACCAAGGAGTAGCAGAAAACCAGAAGGTGGCAGTGACACAAGCACAGTCACTGCAGGGAGTTAAAGGAAAATGAAAATCAGTTAGTTTCATGGACTTTAACAACAATCCTCATCAGTGACCTTCCCAGGAGCAATTTCAGTGGCTCCGTGAGGGCTGAAGCCAGGCTGCTGTGAATTGAGCAGTGGGTGGGGAAGGAGAAAAGAAATCGTTAAGTCTGCGAAGTTCTCTCACGAAGTGTGTGACGAGGTGGGGAGAAGTGATAGGAGAGGGTCTCTGAAGGTTGGAGAGGCCATATTCTACCCTAAAGAGGGTGCATGGGGTTTGGACACAGGCAGAGGGATGCTTTGGACAGAGGCTCTTCTTTACTAAGCCAAGAGAGTGGTGCCTGTTCACTGGTGACCTCCCATCCATACCTCTTTCCTTGGGGAAGGCAGAGGCCAGGGCGGGGCCCCACTGAGGCAAAAGGAGGTAGGATGGGTACTTGGAGGGGAGAGGAGGGGCAAGCCTGTAGAGGACGGCAGAGGGAGCCGACTGGAGCCCCTCGCGTGCGTGGACCGAGGGCCCCAGGGTGGCAGGGGAGCAGGGAGAATGGAGCTTTGCCAAGGAGTATAACCAAGGAACAGGAAGGGAAGGCAATGAGGGCTTTGGGCCTTGTATTCTAATGTATGTAGCAAAGGAAACAGACACAGAGAGGCAGAAGGGCTGAGGATGTGAAGGGGTCTGTGGACGGGAGAGTAGGAGAGCCTAGAAAATGGAACCCTTCTGGGCCCCCTGGGGACAGAGCGCCAGGAGGCTGTGGTCACGGTTTCCATTTGAGGTGGTCGCAGGCAAGTGCCTCAGGGGCAGTGAAGCTTATTAAGCAAATACCGAGCACCTACTGTATGCCCCACTGTTCTAAACTCTAGGCGTGCAGTGATTAACAAGACAGACCAGACCGCTACTTTCATGGAGCTTATATGCCAGGGAGACTCCCTGACTAAAGGCATTTCAGGTGGGAGTACATCCATGAGAGCATCAAAGCAGGGTAATGGCTTGGGGTGGGGGGGCTGGCGGCCACCAGCGGGCTGGGTGAGGCCACCACTTGACCAGTCCTGGGCTGGGAAGCTAAGCCAGGAGCTAGTGCTCAGCGAAGGAGGATGTGGGACAGTTCTCGTCAGTTTCCCCTCCTGGCCTGTAACATGGCTAGGCAGAGTCCCGCTCACCCCTCCAGCACGGTGCTCAGTACAAAGTAAGGCTCAGTGAATACAGTAGTAGGGGGATGGGCTCAGTCCTGTGGGATGGGTGCCTGGGAAGCGCAGTCAGGACTTCGCTCACTGTGGCCTGTGTTCGCTTTGGCAGTTCCGGGTGCTTGTTGCCAACCTGGTGTCTCTGTTCTGGTACATCTACCTGGCCTCTCTGGGGAAGTGAAGATGGCCTGGAGTGAACACACCCAGCTGTGTAGGGACACCTGCCTAGGGTGAAACAAGAGCAGAAACCACCTGGTCAAGACTGTAGCTGACTCCAGATCACGTGGTTCAAGATGGCGAAACAATCTGTTAATGTTAAGAATCTTGTGTTTCAAAAAGGTAGAAACCGTCTTCGGGTGATGCTGCCTCAGAGTCGTAAAATGCAGTAGCAATGATTGCACTTGTCACCCTGAATTGAGTTAGGACAACAATAAACTATAATGTAGCCTTTTCCGTGATGGTTTTAATTTCTCAGAATAATTGCTGTCACTTTGGAAGAAGAAATGGGTGGCTAGAGGGCTCAGATTTTTTTTTTTTTTACTTTAAAAAAAAGTTGTGGTTAAATCTGTTCTACAACTGCTTACCTCCGTGGAGCCGTTGGAAAAGGGCCCTTCTAGAGCAGGATTTTGCCCTGTGAGAACCATACGCCACCTTTCAGTGGATTTTCTGCTCTGTTATCACTCATTTGTTAACCTTCCTTCTCACCTTTTCTCATTCTCAATATCCCATTCTTGTTTCATAGCTACAATATCCTTGGATCTTAATTTTATATTAAAAAATCTCTCTTCTGTTGCATATGCTGTTTCTATTTTCTCAGGGTTCACTTTTTTTTTTTTCTTTCCTTCCTGTTTTGCTCTTTCTCCCAATCAGGATTTCCCCCAAAGTCTGCTAATCATACATCAGTGTTTAAGAGTCAGAGCCACTCAGGTGGCACCCTCAGTGTGGGCTGACCAATTCGGCTGGAGATGACTCATTTTCAGTAACTGAGGCCTTTTCTCTTAGACCGGTCAGTTTTCCCAGAGAGGAATTCTTTAATTTCTTGCCTAGCAGAAGGGTCGTGGTTGTAGCAGAGCATGGTATAAGCCTAGTGGCCAACATTCTTGTGGCTAACTAGAGGAAAAGAGTTAGAGGTCCTGTTAGTATGTGAACTCCATAATCTCAGCTGTACTGCTGTATCTTTGTCTCCGTGGTCTGGTGTCCTCAGATCCACAGTCCTTCTGGTTTAAATCCTCCGGAATGAATGTCTTCTGCCATGATGGAGGTGAGGTATTCACCTGAGGGTACAGGTCACGGAGGGTGTGCAGACGACAGTCTCTTAAAGGCTCTTCAATCAGTCCTCCTTTGTTCAACCCTATCCCCTTCCTAAGAGGTGGGGCTACGGCCTGTAACTCCCAGATTCTTCCAGACTCACTGGACTAACTGAGCTTGTTCTTGGTTTCCCCACAATACTGGCAACTGATGCTCCATTTCTCAGGTCAAAGGTGATCTGATTCCCAGCTTCCAAAATTTTGTCAACTGATCTTTTTGCTTTGTTTCTTCCTGTGGACTAATTTTTTTTCTTTCAAAATCTTTTTACTATCATTTTAGTAAGCAGCCTTCTGGAAGAAAGAGGCATGAATGTATGGTTTCAAGACACCATGTTTGTTTGTTTGTTTGTTTGTTAATTTATTTAAAATAATGTTTGAGAGAGAGAGCACGAATGGGGGACGGACAGAGAGAGGAGACAGGATCTGAAGCAGGCTCCAGGCTCCCATCTGTCAGCACAGAGCCCGATGTGGGGCTCGAACCCGTGAGCTGTGAGATCATGACCTGAGCCAAAGTCGGACGCTCAGTCGACTGAGCCACCCAGGTGCCCCCAAGGCACCATGTTTAAACAGAGATCTGGGTATTTCTGTGGAACAGATGCATTCTCCAAAACCCAGTGATTTTTTTCCAACTCTTGATTTTGGCTCAGGTCGTGACCTTGAGGTCATGAGATTGAGCCCCGCATTGGGCTCAGCACTGGGTGTGAAGCTAGATTGGGATTCAATCTCTCAATCTCACTCTCTCGGCCCCTCCCCATGACACACACACACACACACACACACACACACACACACTCTCTCTCTCTCTCTCTCTTAAAGAAACATTTAAAAAAGTGTAAGTCAGATCATGTCAATTTCCTACTTAAAAATCTGCAAAGATGACCCAGCAATTCCTTTTCTGGGTGCATACCCCCCTCCCAAACTGAAAGGGACTTGAAGAGATATTTGCACACTTTCATAGCATTGCACAAGTTCATAGCATTATTCACAGCAGCCAAAAGGTGGAAGCAACCCAGTATCCAGTGATGGATGATGGATAAACAAAATGTGATATATGCATAAAGTGGAATATTATTCAGCCTTAAAAAGGAACTTTGACACATGCTACAACACGGATGAACCTTGAGAACACTATGCTGAGTGAAACAAGCCATTCCAAAAGGACGAATACTGTGTGACTCTACTTACACGAAGTCCCTAGAATTGTCAAGTTCCTCCAGACAGAAAAGGGAAAGGTGGGACCTGGGGGCTGGGGGGAGTCGTAGGGAGTCTGTGTTTAATGCAGACAGTGTCACTTTGGATGGTGGAGTGGCCGCACTATAATGTGAGTGTACCTGACACCTGGGTGAGATGGTGGGGCACCCGGCTGGCTCAGTCAGTAGAACATGGGTCTCTTCATCTCAGGGCTGTAAGTTCAAGGCCCATGTTGGGTGTAGAGATTGCTTACAAAAACAACAACAAAAAAACCCCACCTTTTAGCAAAACCCCAAACTGGTTAACAGTCAATTTTGTTACATGCATTTTACCGCAGTAAAACCAAACAAAGTCGCTGGTTTCCTAGTTATACTAGGTTCTCTCTGCAAGGCTCCTTCATCTCTCCTAGCTCCTCGTGGCCTCAAGGCTGGGACTCCCAGAGGCGGGGCCCCCAAGGAGTAGACCCCACCCCGCCCCCTGCCGGGTCACACACCCCTGTGACCACACCCCTTCCCCCTCCC
>NW_024412654.1:475031-489698 GCF_014898765.1 Herpailurus yagouaroundi | reverse complement strand
CACACACACACACACACACACACACACACCCGCGGCCCCGCCGCTGGCTCTGGCGCTCCCGTCGGGCTCCCGAAGGAGGCTCCACGCGGGCAGCGCAGGGCAAACGGGAGGCGTCGCGTGAACGCTCGCCGTCTGAAGGCGGGAATGACTAGCACGCCGGCCTTCCGCACCGGATCCGGGGAAAAGGTCTCAGCCCCGTCGCGCACCACACCCCTTCCACTTTGTTTCCGGAAGTTGATTTTGCCTGGCCGGGGCGGGACTTCCGTCCCGGCGCTGTCAGCCGGCCGGAAGCGGGCGCCGGAGGAATCGTGTCCCCCGCGGCGCGCCGTCCTCCCGCGAGCGCCTGCGCGGAGCCGGCGCGCGACGGGCGCGGGCATGGCGTTCCGACAGGCGCTGCAGCTGGCGGCCTGCGGCCTGGCCGGAGGCTCGGCCGCCGTGCTCTTCTCGGCCGTGGCGGTGGGAAAGCCCCGCGCGGGCGGGGACGCGGAGCCGCGTGTGGTCGAGGCGCCGGCGTGGGCGGGGTCCGCGCGCCCCGGGCCGGGCGTCTGGGACTCCAACTGGGACAGGTGCGGGGCCCGCCGGTGGCGTCGGGCGCGTCGACGGTCGGGCGGTGGGGACCCTGCGGGCCGCCTGCCGTCCCGTTGGGTCTGAGACGGCTGGTTCCGCCGAGGCGCGGGCGAGACCGGCTCGCGTGCGGGCTTGTGTTCCGGATCTGGCCGCGAGGCCGGCTGTGGGGGCGGGCGGAGGCGCCCGCGGCCCCCGGAGCCTCGGCTGTGCCGCAAGACCCCGCCGCCGGCCCGGGCCGCCGAGGCTGCCTCGGGGGTCGTGTTGAGAGAGCAGCGCGCTGCCTGCGCACCGGGGAGCCCGGGGCGGCGATGGTGGGCGGTGGACGGAGGGCTTAGATCTCCCTGTCTTCGTTTCCCTCCCTCGACTTCTGAACGCGCGGATTGGAGGATCCTTGCCTCCCAGCTGAGCGGAATGGGGACGAGGGGCCCAAAGGATGCTAGCCTGGCCCCTCAAGGGACCTGTGTGCGGGGAAGATGTGCGTCTTGGATACGCGCGTGAGCCATCGGCCACACGTGCTTATCGAGCGCTTGAGATGTGGCACCTGTGATCAGGAAACATTTTTTAGTGTTATTTGATGTTAGTGAATTTAAATTTAAAAATCAAAGCAGTGCAGGTTTTTTAATATAGGTTATGTGTTGCAGTGGTGGTATTGACACGTTGGATTAAATAAAGTAAACTTTTGAAATTTCACCTGTCCCATTCTACTTTTTAAAGGTGGCTTTTTGGAAACTTACATTTGTTGCTGGTGTTCTGTTTCTATTGGACAGCACTGGTCTGGAGTCTGGGAGTGGCCACTGTGGGATGGTTTACGCAACCCCAGCTCCTCCTCTGTCGTTGATCTGAATGAGTGCACAGAACTGGTATTGACTAGCAGCCTAGTTGTATCAAGAACTTCACGGGTATTTTCTTTTAGAACCTTTAATTAAAATAAAGACTTAGAATACATTTACAGGAAAATTGGAAAGATAATAAGCGTTCCTGTATACTGCACACCTGATTTCCTCTTTTACTAACATCTTACTTTAGTATGGTTTATGTGTCATAATAAGTGAACCAATATTTGTGTTACTTTTTTTTTCTTTTAGCGATTGTACTTTTTTGCGGTTTCTTCAGTTTTCAGTTATTGTTGTCTCTTCCAGGATCCCACGTGACAATTAGTCATGTCTCCTCAGGCTTCTCTTGACTGGCAGTTTCTCAGACTTTCCTTGTTCTGATGACTTTGACCATTTTGAGGATGGTTATCGGGAATTTTATAGAATGCCTCTCAAATGGGATTTGTCTGTTTTTCTCATGATTGGACCAGAGTCATATCCTTTTTTTTTTTTTAAACATCAGTACAACTTCTGAATTTCTTAGGGCTTTTTAAGGAAACAAGGTGGACTCTGACTCTCTTTGAAGCAGCTCTGGACTCACTTTATTGGTTGAGGCTGACACACTGTATTTGTTCACCAAGTCTAGATTTATGAAGGGGGATGCTGTCTGTGCTGGAGAGTTCCAGGACCTCATCCAGTGAATTCTCCAGCCTCTTCCTGAAGAACCTCATCCAGTCTGGGCTTTCTGTGTCTGTGCCTGCCATGCCCAGGGGTCTTCTCTGGCTCAGCCCTAGGTTCTAACCCTAACCCTAACCCATGTGGCATCTCAGCCTATCTGTATTAGGGCACCCCAGGTTTGCCCTGCAGAACCCTTGAGTCACCACCCCTCCGCCCAGACCTTACGCTTTCACCACTGTCTCAGCTGAGTATGTTCTTTCCCTAGCTCTGCCCATGACATAGACCTTTAGCTCTTACTAGTTTCAGTTCTGGGAGCCACCAGACATGCTTGTCTTCATGACATTTGGTCATTTCTCAGCATCTTTCCTGCTGCTGTCCTCCCACTTTCCCATCAGCTCTTCCTCACCTTTCCAAGAGTGCCACCCAATCGACTTCATGATGCTGGGAACGTCTTCCTCCTCACTGCCCACCATGATCGCCACTATCCCACGTGCTGCTGAGCATTTCAAGTGTGCCTAGCGTGACTGGGGAAATGGGAGTTTTATTTTAACTTTCATTATCTTGATTGTAAGTAGCCACATGGCCAGGGGCTGTCATTCCTCTGTGTCAGCAAGTTCATACTGGCCTTCTTGTGGGCACTCCCCTAGCCCTCCCTCCGCTGCCCCTTCCTGTTACCTGGTTTCATTTTCTCCATGTCACTGACCACCTGGCTGTTACCAGTCTTCGCTAGAACGTAGGTAGCACGAGGGCTTCGCTTGTCTGCTTCATTCGCTGATCACCCCAAACAGGCCTGGTGCTTGGGTCTGTGCAGTAAATGAGATGTGCTCTGGGAGGAGGGACTCTCAGGGGCCAGTGGCAGAAGGCAGAGGACAACTGGCTTGTCCCTGTGCTTTCCTAAGACAGAAAGACTGGCTTGCCGGAAATCTCCAGACTGAGTTGTGAACAGGGGTCACAAAGATGACACCTCTCCTGGTTTTTTTTTTTTTTAATTTTTTTATGTTTATTTTTGACAGAAAGAGAGAGACAGAGACAGAACATGAGTGGGGGAGGGGCAGAGAGAGGGAGGCCCAGAATCCGAAACAGGCTCCAGGCTCTGAGCCGTCAGCACAGAGCCCGACGCGGGGCTTGAACTCACGGACAGTGAGATCATGACCTGAGCTGAAGTCGGACGCTCAACCGACTGAGCCAGCCAGGCACCCCTCTCCTGTTTCAACATTAGGCGAGAACCGCTGTCCTTGGTGAACCTGCGGAAGAGGAACCTGGAATCTGGAGAAGAAGAACTGGCCTCCAGGCTGGACCACTACAAAGCCAAGGCCACGCGACACATCTTCCTCATCAGGCACTCCCAGTACCATGTGGATGCTTCCCAGGAAAAGGACCGCACGCTGACGCCCCTGGGTACGTGCTGGTCGCACCGGGCTCCATTGTACCTGTGTCAGGGGCCTGGCCAAGATTCAAGCACGGTCATTAACAGTGATCGTCAGCCCGACTGACACAAGACAGTCGTTGAAAACACCCTCGGCTTTAAAAAATTGATGGTGAGGCTTGCAAGCGATCAGATCTGAGGCATAGCAGAGGTGTTCTGTACCCCCGACGCCCTGTGGGTGCCTACTGTGTACCCTGTGTGCTTGACAGCCTGCTGCTGAAGACCCTGTGTCTGCACATGCAGGTCTGTTTAGAGTCGGCTTTGTGATAAACCGACGAGACCAGGTGACAGCCGCTCTAACTGGCCAGAAGTGCCACGTGTTGCAGTTTCTGGCCGTCGTGAGCGACACTGCCGGGCATGCCTGTCCACCGTGTGCTGCATGCAAGCATGTCTGTAGAAGAAACTCCAGGAGGAGAAGTACACAGTGGTCTGCGCTGCACTTACCCATTTGTGCGCGTATTAAAAAATTCAGATGATGGGGCGCCTGGGTGGCGCAGTCGGTTAAGCGTCCGACTTCAGCCAGGTCACGATCTCGCGGTCCGTGAGTTCGAGCCCCGCGTCAGGCTCTGGACTGATGGCTCGGAGCCTGGAGCCTGTTTCCGATTCTGTGTCTCCCTCTCTCTCTGCCCCTCCCCCGTTCATGCTCTGTCTCTCTCTGTCCCAAAAATAAATAAAAAACGTTGAAAAAAAAATTAAAAAAAAAAAAATTCAGATGGCATAGAGGGTTTGGCAGTCTGTTCTCCAGCCTCCTGTGCTGGTCACTCTGAGGCCATCGGGTCTTTATGTGTTGACATCTGTGATGATTGCACAGTTGGTGGATCGGTGGCACGTTGCGACTCCATCTTTGGGCAAAACTGAATAAAAGTGGCATGAGGGACCCAGAAATAGTAAACAGGACCCTACCTAGACTTCAGCGAGCCTCAACCTTGGTCATTGTTTTCAACATTTCTTCTGGATGGGGCTGAAGGTAACTGGATTATCTCATTGGTCTAACCTGCTGAGTGCCTGGCCCCCAGTTAGGCCCAGGCCCCAGGAGGGCCTGCCCATCTTGTCCCCCAACCCTCATGGTACTTGGGTGAGGACTGGGGTATTTGTAAACAGAAGAGGGGCTGCAGCAACATGGAATTCTCTGGTGTGTTTCACCTTCAAGGTCGTGAACAGGCTGAACTGACGGGGCTCCGACTTGCAAGCTTGGGCTTGAAGTTTAATAAAATTGTCCATTCGTCCATGACCCGTGCCATCGAAACCACTGATATCATCAGCAAACACCTGCCAGGTGAGTGCCCTGCCGCCCCAGGCCCCTTGGTGGCAGGACTGAGATGGGAGGGCTCTGGGCAGCTTCTCCCGAAGGGGTAACCTGAGTCCCTGCTTTTCCTGTAGGCGTCTCCAAAGTCAGCACAGACCTGCTGAGGGAAGGCGCCCCCATTGAGCCTGACCCACCCGTGTCCCACTGGAAGCCAGAGGCTGTGGTAAAACCCCCACTCCCCCTGGGAGCACCACCTGCTCCACCCCCTCACTCCACACCCCTCGACCTGTGGCCTGCGTGCTGCCCCTATGCTTAAGATTCTCTACTCTGCCCCCAGCAGTATTACGAAGATGGGGCCCGGATCGAGGCCGCCTTCCGGAACTACATCCACCGGGCAGACGCCAAGCAGCAGGAGGACAGTTACGAGATCTTCATCTGCCACGCCAATGTCATCCGCTACATCGTATGCCGGTGAGGAAACAGTACAGACGCAGCCGCCTGGCCAGTGGTGTTTCCTGGGTGAAACCCACATGGCCACCTGCTTAGGGCTCTGTGTGCCCTGGACTCCTCGCACCGTACAGTCTGTTTCCCCCATCTTGGGAGACAGTGCAAACATTCTCTTTCCAGCTTATACTGTTTGTACCTAGTACCTGCCAGTGGGTCCTGCCACAGCGGATCCTGTGGTGGCATTTGCCTGACGGTGCTTTCGTGTTTCCCTCATTCTGTATTTCTTCATTCAGATTCTTTTGTAAGAGCTCACTCTCACTCTGCATTGGTTTGTTTGTAGGATTACGGACTCACAGATCTTTAGTTGGCGCCGTGGGTCATAACGCATCAGCACGTCACTGCTCTGGCTGCCCCAGCATTGGTTGCTGGGCCTCACTTCCTGGCACTATAGTAGGTTCCGGAGCCCCCATGAGTGACGCCTGCCCTGAGGCGCAGCTGTGTGTCAGAGGGCTCTGGAGGTGGTTAGGCTGGCTGGCGCTTACGTATCTGACCAAAGCTCACTTAGTGCAGAATGTGAAATAGCCGTAAGCCCAGCCAGCCCCCGGACCCACCAGAAAATGTGTGTCAGGCATTTGAGTAGCTGTGGGATTTCCCCTTCTCGTGAGATGACAAGTATGGCAGCAGCAGGACAGGACACAGCCCAGCCGGCTGGCCTGTGGTGCCGTCCAAACCTACGCCTAGGGTCTCTGCTGACCCTGCTTGACCCTCGGGCCTGTCGCCAGAGCTGGGGGGTGGGCGCGCGTACAGCCTCTGGTGAGAAGCTCAGAGCATCCGGGGCAGGGTGCACAGGGACGCCAGGCCACATGGAGGGCGACTTGAGACGGGTCTCCACACCCTCCAGCTAAAGTGCCCCCAGAAGGCGTAGTCTGGAAGCTCCTGTGTACAACACACCGTTTCCTCCGTGCCCTCCTGTCTGCTGCTCTTGGCATGCGTGGATCAGCCGTGTGTGAGCACCATGTTCTAACACGGCCTGGGGTAGGCTGACGTAGGCGGCCATTAGGAAGTGACCCCAATGCTGAAAACACAGAAGTAATCGTGGGTTTGGCGTAAAGGTGGCCCATGTGACAAAGGGCTACAAGGAACCAGAGCATCCCCGTCACGGTACATGAGGGCCCTGCAGAGCCTGGGGGAGACGTGAAGAAGACTCGAAAGCAGCACTAAGGTAGCTCTCCCGAGGCTGTCGGCCGCAGGGTGAGCCGCCGGGATGGCGCTCGTCCACTGGGACATTGGGGGCTCAAAGGACGTCTGACAACTCAAAGGGAAGCCATTATGACACTGGGCTTTTCAGCAACTATCGTGCCTAAAAAGCATTTCTAAGAACAAGAAGACACTGCTCTAAGGATTATGGGTTACACCACCCGGTTCCCGGCAGTGAGCGGGTCAGGAGTGGGTCTTCTGCACTGTCTGGCGCCCCCTGCCCCCTTCTGATTACACTGGAAAGAGATCAGCCACACTCACCTGTAGAAACCGTGTGTTTCTGACTCACCTGCACCTCTTGAGCTGGGTTGGTCCCCTGACTCGATGGGTTGGTGTCTGCCCAGCCCTTCCCTTTGCGGGTCCTGGCCCCGGGAAGGTCTGAGGGGTGACTGAGCCCCCTGTTCCAGCATGTTCTTTCTCTTCCAGGGCGCTGCAGTTCCCCCCAGAAGGCTGGCTCCGCCTCTCTCTCAACAATGGCAGCATCACCCACCTGGTGGTTCGGCCTGATGGCCGAGTGGCGCTCAGGGCCCTCGGGGACACGGGGTTCATGCCTCCGGACAAGATCTCCCGCTCCTGAGGGCTGCCCGGAGGACCTGCTCTCCAGGTCCCCAGCCTGGTTTGCACAGGTGCCGCCACGGACACGGCTCCTTCCCCATCTTCCTTCCACAGGCTTTGCTGCGGTGATGCTGTTTCTCGGGGAGGAAGGTGAAAAAGCACGAATGTCTTTAGTATCTAAAATGTGGCGTTTCGGTCTGTACTTCGGCCCAGGATGGAAAAGGGAATCATCCTGAGCAGATCAGCCTGATTTCTCTCTTGGGGTTCTCTGCCCTGTCTGCCAGGACAGGGCCTCACTGACACTGTCTGCGGGGACTACGGCCAGTTTGCCCAGGTGTCTTTGGTTGTGACCGCTGTTGGCCACATGAGCCCCTCGAGGCTGTCGGCAAAGTCCATTAGGCACGAGGGGCTCCACGGAGGAGGGGCCACCAGTGCTTCCATTCAGAACTTGTCATACATTCTTCTCATTTCTTAAAACTCTATCACTTAAATATTTGTCAATTAAAGATTCTATTCATGTGGGTTCTTGCTTTGGTAACCACTCAGTCTGGAGCCCTGCACCCGTGACACCGCTGGGTCTGAACTGCCCTGTGTTGTTAGGCCTTTCCCGGCACCTCAGAGGAGCATGATGGGTGAGGGAGGGGACCGGAGAGCGACAGTGCAGCCAGGGTCCTGTTTCAGTAAAATACCAGACACTTTAGTCTGCCTCTGGCTGTTAATCCTTTACACTTACGGATGAAACTGTTTAGATGTGATGTGTCCATTCCAAGTATTTGTTAATTTAGGAGAAACTTCCTGTGAGGTGGTTATGAACATTTTCTGCAATCTGTGCAACTAATTGGGACATCTGATCCATTTCTCTGTAACTTTGGAAATAACTGCAAAATAAAATTTTATTTTACTGGTTTTTCAAGGTGCTATTGTGAATGTTCTAAAGAAAACAGGAGCCCAGACTTGCCAGAATGCTGCAGCAGCGGTGGCAAGTGTTTTCCACGGTGATGTTTCCTGGGGTTGACGGCCTTGCTGGGCGTGTACCCACCAGGGGCCAAGTCCCAGACCCAAGATGCACCAGCCCCACGGCACTTTCTAGAAAGTTGCGACATGCCAGGGGCTGTGCCGGCTTCTCAGAGGATACAAGTGACAGACAATACATCTGACCTCTGGTGTGCATGATGCATGGGAACCCGAGTCTGAGCCCTGGGCCCTCAGACCAGCCAGGACCTGAGGTGGAGGTAGCAGGCCCTTCCCCTCCTTCCTCAGGGAAGTTGGTGCTGCCGCCTCTCTCATCTTCAGACCTGCCTTTCCGGCAGCATTTCACTTGACCTTTGAGATGCAGGGCAGCATTTTGGAAACCAAAAAACAAGCCCACATCGCGGGGAGGCAGGTGAGGAGCAGGAGGTCGGTGCTAACATGGGGTAGGGGCTCATGATGTCTGAGGGGACAGGGACTCCAGACTTCTGGGATGTCAGCAGCACTGTCCCAAGTTCGGCCCAAATGAGAGCTGTATCAGGAACCCACATCTGGGAACAAACAGCACTTGGTTCCTATGGTGGCCTGCTGCTTATTCCAAAATACTGTCTTCTGAGACCATCAGAAAGGAACAGAGTGCATCTGTAAGCAAAGACAGTACTGGCAGGTTTTGTGCGCAGCTGCAACATGCGGGTGTAAGAGAAGGAAAGTGCAGGCCCGGTGAGCACACCCAGCTGAGGACGAAAGGGCAGTGAGTGAGCGATGGCCTCCAAAGCCACACCCCGTCACAGCAGTAATCCCACAACCCACCATTTCCTCTCGAAGCTGTGAATGTTTCTGGGAGTATCTCCAATTATTCACGAGGATCCGTCTGTGGTCCTTGTTGGGGAAGGTCTTCAAAAAGACGTGACTGCCAGTCGACCTGTGAGCTGGCCCCACACACCCGGAGGCTCCTCACCCTCTTCCCTCCTTGGATATGGACCCCGCTCACCTTTCCTGCCCACGGAGCCTTGAGATGGTGACGTGGGACCGAAAACGTGTACAGCATGCGTGAGTGAACCGCTGAGGCTTCCACAGAAACTTCTGGAGGGTGGCTGCAGGGATCTGTTTCATCCTCCCACCCGAGACAGGCCTCCTACAGAAGTTCTTTGGCTTGTTACACCTTTCATGGTTTCTCTCTGCCCCCCGTACGGGGGCCAGTTACACATTTCTCCCGGAAACTCCCAAGAGGGTTGCAAACCAACACCTGCCACGTGTGGCGGGCACTCATTCTAGAACAGCCTGGCTCTGGTTTTCCCCCAGGCGATGATGGCGGGGGCTTTCCTGTGTCCCTTGTGTGTCAGCCGGTGCCACAGCACCACTGAGTGGTCCCCAACACCTCTTCTGAAAAACTTACACTCCATTTGTTAACATCATGAGACCGGTTTCATTTCCAAGGGCGATTATGAAATCTGTGCTAGCTTAACTCAAAGTTTTTCACAACCATGTTAGGAACAAAAAGGGCCAAAAAACAGCAAATTCACCACCATCAGATTAATGTACTGTTTCATCACAACACTGCTTAAGATTTTACTAAAAACGGTACTTGCCCAGACACCAGTGAGAGCAGTCTTTCTGAAAGCTTAGAATTATTACCACATGGTTTTAATAATAATTTCATTAAGTAGCTTAAAAAACAATGCAAAATCACCTTAAGACACACGATAATGCATTCATTGAGGCCGGGGCCACCTTCTATAAACAAATGAGGAAATAGTCAAAGACGACCTAAAACCTCAGAAAACAAGAACCACAGTCTGCAAAATTAGGACAGAAACACTTTTAATTTCCATCTGGATATTTACAACAACATACAGGACAGTACGGTAAGGTTTTATAGAAAACAGATTGCCACTGTGAATATGCTATCTGTATTCTAATTTCTTTTGAGAACAAAGATGCCTTTTATAAACGCCACTGGCTTTTAGAATAGAATGTATTTTTCTGTGTTTTATCTAGATTGTCACATCAGTGTTACACACTCTATGTAACAACCTTTAAAATTTTTAAATCTAAATCTAGATTCCAATATTCCTGACCTGTCTCTTATTAACACATGAAAGAAATAAACTTTTTTTAAACACAAGTTCCCAATCAGAGTTTTCATAGAAAAAAAAAAACAAAAACAAAAAAAAAAAAACCCTCATGCCTACTTAGTATCTCTGTATATTCTCAAAAAAGCAAGTTTCAGGAAAATAAAAAATAATTTACAAAAGGCACTGAATTTAGCAAAAATTGGTAGAGCTTTGCATTTTGGATAACACTGGACATGCTCACAGAGCACCAGCAGCGTGTGAGCGGTCACGTACACCCGAGAAAGGTCGGCCCTCAACGTGGGGCCGTGGGTTGGGTGTCAGTCATGGCAGTGGTTCTAAGGTGGCCCCCACGCTCCAGGCAGACCCCCCAAGAGGTCATGGCCAAGGGGAAGCTGAAATAAATGCACTGCGGTAACTGACCAGGACTCAGAGATAAACCTCTAGTTTCTGTACTAAAACACAACACTTTTACACAGGAAATCGGAAGGAAATGAAGTCGAAAATAAGCAATACATTTGAAAACCAGAGAACAACTTAAAGATCATTTTATTGGTATCACTCTGGCAACTAAACAAAGTAACTGCAAGTGCAGGTTTCTTAGGTCTGCTGCTGGCCTGTCCAGTGCTACGGACGGTTCCTAGGACTCCTACAGACTAGAGGATTTATTCCCAGAGAAAACCTAGTTCAATGTTTGTAATGACCCAAATTAGAAACATTGCTGCAAGTCTAAGACCTATTTAAGGTTCGTTTACTGCCGGACAGCCACCTTTATCAACTGGCCTAATCCACTGGGATCCACTGGCAAAACAAAGATTTTTCTATCATGAACTAGAAAGTCCAAGACTCCTTCCCAGAAAAGGAAGACGACACAAAATTCATCTGTTCTAAGAACGAAACTGAAGTGAATGAAGCTATTCGAGGGGCGCCACTGCCGATCTGGCCGCCCCAACTCTGGCACCCACAACCTGCCGTCCGCCTGGGACGGTGAGCTCGAGTCTGCGTCGGTACAAGTGACAATTCTCAGAAAATCAGTATCCGAGTTTGCTTTCATCAAGTTCTCCCAAAACACCAGAGAACGAAATTTTATACAAAAAAAAAATATGCATTTTCTAAAATTCTTTTAACTCTCAAAATGAGAATAAATTAATCAGAATATATTCTTTTTGGTAGAATTTTAGCAATAAACACGTTACCCTTCTTTCTTTACAAACACAGAATAAAAGACGTCCAGCAGCTGGCACCAGCCCTACAAGGCCGTGAGCTGGGCCAGGCGCGCCATCCTGCGGAGGCGGCCCCCGCCTGCGGGGCTATAGCGCCCAGGGCTGCCCAGGCCTGGGGAGTGGGGTGTGGGGCCGGGCTTCCCGGGGCTTCTCCCTGGGCTGCAGCTGTGGGGGCCACCAAGATCCGGCTGCCGACACTCCAGCCTCCCTTTCAGCGCGGGGCTCGGCCAACTGAGGAAACCAAGAAAGGTCTGTCAGCATGGATGGTGACGTGGGCCCCGCGCCCCAGCCCTGCGAGGCCTGTGGATTCACAGCACAGAAGCTCTTCCACACGAGTCCCGTGTGGCCCTGAACAAGTCCCCCGGCTGCTTCCATCCTCTGCCCCAACCTTGTTGGCAGCACCCGGTCCCCTTTCTCCCTAACTGCAGACCCCTTGTCTGTGCAGGCAGCCACATGTCAGCGTGGCCGACCCATCTGCCAGTGTCCCAGATAAGCCACTACGTGCACACACCGACTCAGAACCAAACCGTTCTGGAAGGCGGCCACCAACAGCCCCCATATAAGAGACCGGTGACCCTGCAGGCCCACTGACCTCTGTCTGTCTGAGGGGGAGAAGCAGAGGACGGCGCTCTTCCACCTGTGGACAGCCGGGTACCGCTGTGGGTCCACATCCGTACCCTCCAGAGCGGCCAACACGTCCCGATCCAGTTTGGACGGCTCCTCTCTGCCAGGCAGAAAAAAAGGAAAGAAAAAACAAAAATACCCATAGTTAGAAACACAGACTTCCAACACCATGATGTTCTGAACTCGAGGGCTGGGCACAGGAACAGAGCAGCAGGACGGAAGCACGGGCAGCTGGTCCGTTGCTGCCACTGCAGGGCTCGGCTGTCAGAGCTGCGGTGAGGGCTGTGGAGGACAAAAGCCACAGTGGCAGAGAGGACACACCATCCCACTGAAAATGCAATTCTGAGCATTGCCGCCTCCGAAGGTCACCAACCAGAAGGCTGAGACTCCCCGGGATGCTCTTCCTAAAACGCACCGAGCTCTCAGCACAGCTTCCCCAGAAGTACAGAAAGACAGGAGGCTGAGCTGGAAAGGAAAACGCGTCTCCCACCAACTTGGAGGGTCACAAAAAGCACGAAGAGCTACAAACTCATCAAAAACATGTTCCCACGTCTACCCCTCATGGCCTCCCACAATGTTCCCATGTCCACCCCATGGTCTCCCACGTCCACCCCCACCCCCATGACCTCCCATGTGCTCCCACGTCCACCCCTACCCCCACGTGCTCCCATGTCCACCCCCACAGCCTCCCACGTGCTCCCACGTCTACCCTCACGGCCTCCCACCACGTTCCCACGTCCACCCCATGGTCTCCCACATCCACCCCCACCCCCATGACCTCCCACATGCTCCCAGGTCCACCCCTACCCCCACGTGCTCCCACGTCCACCCCCCAGCTTCCCACGGCCTCCCACCATGTTCCCACATCCACCCCCACCCCCATGACCTCCCACATGCTCCCACGTCCACGCCTGCAGCTTCCCACGTGCTCCCATGTCTACCGTCATGGCCTCCCACCATGTTCCCACATCCACCCCATGACCCCCCATGTGCTCCAACGTCCACCCTCACAGCCTCCCACGTGCTCCTACGTCTATCCCCACGGCCTCCTACCATGTTCCCATGTCCACTCCCACGACTTCCCATGTGCTCCCAGGTCCACCCCTACCCCCACGTGCTCCCACATCCACCCCCACAGCCTCCCACGTGCTCCCACGTCTACCCTCACGGCCTCCCACCATGTTCCCACATCCACCCCACAGCCTCCCACGTCCACCCCCATCCCCAGGAACTCCCACGTCTACCTCCACGGCCTCCTGCCATGTTCCCATGTCTACTCCCACAGCCTCCCATGTCCACCCCCACACCCATGACTTCCCACATGCTCCCAGGTCCACCCCTACCCCCATGTGCTCCCATGTCCACCCCCGCAGCCTCCCACATGCTCCCACGTCTACCCTCACCGCCTCCCGCCATGTTCCCACATCCACCCCCACCCCCATGACCTCCCATGTGCTCCCACATCTACCCCCATGGCCTCCTGCCATGTTCCGTTCCCATGTCTACTCCCACAGCCTCCCACACGCACACAACCCACTCATACCCAAAAAGGAAGAGCCTCTGGATGGGTTCCTTCCTAGCTGGGACCCCTGAGGGCTCTGGGGATGGGGAACTGTAGCTCTGCTGTGCCTCGTGCCCAGGAGCGTCAAGACCCAGGCGTATCTTAGCAATTCTGGCTGACATTTCATTTTCTGTCCTCATTTGCTCATTTGTAAGAACATCAGCAGCAGACGGCTCTAACAAGTCCCTCTCCACCGCATCCGTTCTTGATGTCGGGCTCCGTCTGTCTGCAGTTTTCATATTTTTATTTGGGGTCTTAGAAAAGTTACTTCCTAGATCTTGCAAATTTAGTTTATCAAACTCAACAGTCAGGCCCGGTACCGGTGAGAGAAGGGCTTCCTCCCCACGCGGGGCTTCTGGCCGCCTCCTCCCCAGAGTCTGGCCTCTGCTTAGGGGGCTACAAAATCCATTCTTGCTGCTGTGGGCACTGGTCAGGGTGGAGGCTTCTATGAGTTCGGTCTCCTGCTCCAAGGGAAGGATGTCACACTCCAAGTCCCCAAAAGTGCCAAGTGTGGGCCGGGTGTTGTTCCGAGCTGTGTTCTGCCGATTTTTAATCTCCTCCAAGCTCAATTCATCATCTTCGTCCAGAAAAGCCCTCACGGAGATGGAATTGCTGCACTTCCGACGGCCTGCAAGGGAGAGGAGCAGTTGTACAGAGGCGTGGGCGACGCAGTCTGCGACACGTCAGGCAGCACGGCTGCAAATCCCCGGGACCAGCCAGAAACCAGCCTCTTGCCGAGGCCGCCTCCTCAGCCCCTGACAGATGTGAGCTCCCTGGGAAAAGCCAAACAGAAAGCACAGCCTCCAGGCCCAGCACCCTGCCCTCAAAAGCAGGAAAAGGAGAAGGAAGTCAAGGGCAGGCACATGCGGTCATGACGGTGGCTGGCACCTCCCATGACTCGCCAGGACGTAAGGGGCAGGCGGAGCAGCAGGCATCTGCTCGTTCACGTGGACATGCTTCCTGGTCCGCAGCCACTGGACAGGGTCCGCGTCCTGAGAACCTACACGTGCCTGTGCGTCCTTACCAGAAACAGAGGCGTCCTGATGGCTGGCTTCGTTTTCTCCCGACTCTTGGGCATCGTTGCGCACTTCCTGGGGAGCGAGATATTCTTCTAGTTTTTGCAGACCCTCCTGGGAAGACAAGTCAACAAAGCAGCCCAGAAAGTCCCAGTACTCGACCCAGGGATACCCCAGCTCATGAGCCAGCTCCCTGCAGGAAGAGATACCATCC
>NW_024412654.1:462348-475021 GCF_014898765.1 Herpailurus yagouaroundi | reverse complement strand
GAGTTCGAGCCCCGCGTCAGGCTCTGGGCTGATGGCTCAGAGCCTGGAGCCTGTTTCCGATTCTGTGTCTCCCTCTCTCTCTGCCCCTCCCCCGTTCATGCTCTGTCTCTCTCTGTCCCAAAAATAAACATTGGAAAAAAAAAAAAAAAAAAAGAAAACCAGTCGGAAAAAACGCTCACAGAACCAACTATACAGAAAAGAGCCACTTTGTGCTAAAGTGCCCAAGTAATGCCTGTACTTCTGGTTATGATTTTTACTTTACCCTAAATTTGGGGCTAAGATAGCAGTTTTTATTTTCTAAAGCAGGCCAGGACTGAGAGCGGTTTCACTCATGAACTGTTACACTGAATGTATTAAAGTCATGGCAAGGAGGCCTTGACCACCCCACTCGCACCACAAACGACTCTGGTTTTGGCTGAGCACATAAATAAACGTTTGGAAGTTCTTTTGAGGTTCAAGTTGTCAACCTGAAACTAGGCACATTATATATGTGTGTGTACATACACACACAGACACAGACACACACACACACACACACATATACATATACATAGGGAGGCGGGGGGGGCACATATTTTGAGAAAAGGCTCTGAAACAACTCAGTGTAGCCTTATTTGATGACGCTGTATTCAGCATCTTGATGGTGGGAAAAATGCTTTTCTGGGACTTTTTACTAGTAGTTTCAAGCCACACCTTCTTCTTGTGTTTTATTTCCTCCTTTACTGCCAAGAGGGCACCCTCTGTATGACACGTCACACAAAACACCATGAACCCAGGCCGCTACCCATCAATCTTGCCGGGAGAGTGGCCGCCATGGCGGGATCACACCTCAGTAAAGAGGCTTTATGTCCCCCCAGTGAACGCTTCCCAGGAATGACATTTTGAAGGCTGTTAACTGGTTTCAACACAGACACACGCAGCGGATGAAAGGACACTGCTACTCAGCTCTGTGTTGCTTCATACTGTGCTGGCAAGTACCTTCCCACTCTCTCTACGCCTCTTTCTGGATCCGTCTTCCTGACACTGTGAAAGAAGCCCGCTTTCTCTCGAGGTGGGGTCTTCCAGAGCCTGCGGAAGTCTTCTGCCTGAGGAGAAACCGGATGGCGCGGTGCTCACCCAAGTCACAGGTGAACGAACAGAACCAGCGAGCACCTCCCAGCGCCCCTCCTCCCTCCCCCTCTGGTCTGGCAGCCTGACGGCCTCAGGGCAGCGCTCACACAGAGGCAAGGCTCCGAGGGGGCGTGGTCCTGCTCCCTTCCAGGGGCCCAGGCTGGGCTGGGAGGGTCGGAGCTTCCCGCGGGGACCCCGAGGCCAACACTGGAGAGCTGCCACCCTCAAGCCACTTTCCCATCACATAAGAGTAAATGCATGTTTATGTTTTCAGGTCACTCTTAACTAGAGTCTTCTTTTACACAAATGAATCTAATCTTAACTAATAACACCTGTTTTTGGAGACACTTCTGTAACTGCACGTAACTATTTAAAATTATTATTATTTTTGGAGCGCCTGGGTGGCGCTCAGTTAAGCATCCAACTCTTGGTTTTGGCTCAGCTCATGATCTCATGGCTCCTGGGTTTGAGCCCCATGTCGGGCTCTGCACTGACAGTGTGGAGCCTGCTTGGGATTGTCTCTTCCTCTCTCTCTATTCCTCCCCTGCTCACGTGCACTTTCTCCCTCAAAAGAAATAGACTTTAAAAAATAAATGAAATGATTTATCTTTACATTTTGTTAAGATGGTAGGTCTCATGTCAAGCGATTTTTGGTTTTTTTTCAGATTTGATTTTTAAGTAGGGGCATGTGGGTGGTTCAGTCTGTTAACCTGACTTCAGCTCGGGTCACAATCTCGCATTTCATGGGTTCAAGCCCTGCACTGAGCTTTGTGCTGATAGCTTAGAGTCTGGAGCCTGCTTTGGATTCTGTGTCTCCCTCTCTCTCAAAAATAAACATTAAAAAAAAAAAAAAGATTTTATTTTTAAGTAATCTCCACACTCAACGTTGCCAATGTTGGGCTTGAACTCATAACCCTGAGATCAAGAGTCTCATGCTCCACCCATCAAGCCAGCCAGGTGCCCCTTTATTTAAAAAAAAAAAAAAAAAATTAAGTTTATTTATTTATTTTGAGAGAGAACAAGCAAGGGAGGAACAGAGAGAGAGGAAGAGAGACAGAATCCCAAGCAGGCTCTGCACTGTCGGCAAGGAGCCCAATGTGGGGCTTGAATTCACAACCCTGAGATCAAGACCTAAGCTGAGATCAAGAAGAGGTGGACGTTTAACCAACCAAGCCAGCCAGGCGCCCCTTTAAAATTATTTTTAACGAGAGGAAAATGACACACAGTGTATGAAATACCTCGGCCCAGAAGGTGAACTGCACAGTTTGCAAATGCAAGTTTCCTAGTGACAATACAAATCCAGGAATATGGGAATAGACAGCCGGGCTAGACCAGCATGTACTGTGAGAAGGGCCACTGACACGGACCGGAGCACCAGGTGATGACAGCATGGAGGGTCAGCCCAAGTAAACTTCGCTTCTCTCACGTATGGGCTCACCACCGCATCCGCTCTGGCTAGCAAGTGAGGAACAGGGTTAAGACACGTTCTGGTTTCTCCAGCAGATGTTCTCAAGCCTTGTCACCAACTGACTACGATTCCATAAGTCCTGGTCTCAACACCAAACACAAAGCAAGAGCTGGAACACCCGGCACTTCTGGTGGGGATGGCCAGGAGCTGGTTCCAGAAGCTTCCACAGCAGCTCACCTTGGATGGGCTGAGGGGCCCCGCAAAGGCTCGCAGGGTCAGAACAGGGTCTCTGGGGCCGCCTCCACCATGGCTGACGTGAGAGGTCTCGGTCATCTGGTCTGAAGACCACAACTCCCCGATCACCGGAGACGACGTGTCCTCAGCTCTCAGGAGTGGCACGTAGTAGTGGCCTGGGAGGAGGAGACACCGGCTAAAGGCATCTGCTTGGGCAGGTCCTCACCTCAATGCCGTGTCAGGCAGTCTGAGAAACACCAGGGTTTTGCAAGCTGTTCAGTGATAAAAAGGCTGCAAAAGCTCTAAAAGGTGCAAAAGCTCTGGAGCCAAAAGACCTGGGGAAGCGGCCAGTTTTTGCCAGACTCACTCAGCCACACATTGTTCCTCTGCCAGGAAAATAAGGGGAAGGAAGGAAGGGCAGCAGCAGACTTCCTCACCCCCAGGTACTAAAAGGACTGGGCCTGTGTGAACAACATTAGCATAATGGGAGCCTGAGAATTGTTAAAAAGAGAAAGTTCGATTTTAACTCTCTTTTTTAATAATTTTTTTTTAAGTTTATTTAGTTTTGAGAGAGAAACATGCAAGTGGGGAGGGGCAGAGAGAGAGAGAAAACACAGAATCCGAAGCAGGCTCCAGGCTCTGAGCTGTCAGCACAGAGTCCCATGCGGGGCTCGAACCCACGAACCACAAGATCATGACCTGAGCTGAAGTTGAACACTCAACTGACTAGCCACCCAGGAGCCCCTACTATACAATCTTCTGTCATCGAACACACAACTCCGAACAGACCCGGCATCATGCGACACTCTCGTGAAATGGGGAAAGAACGATGGTGGACTGTGATGATGTCACCTGGGACGGTGTAGCAGGAAGGGGTCCAGACGCCACGTACAGAAGGATAGCTGTGGCTGTGGTGTGCCAATAAAGCTTTATCTGCAAAGGAGGTGGCAGGCCAGGCAGGCATCTGCTGACCTTTGCTTTAAACGGATCTAACAGAAACTAAGAGAGAAGGAAAGACGGGAAATGGGGCCACCAGACTTCCAGCTGAAAACGAAAGGAAAGGCACCTGTGCCTCCACCTTCAGAACACACTGGAAACAGCCCAGAGGAAGCCACCGGCAACAACCCCTTTCTGAAACCGGCCATCTTCACGCTTCTAAAGCTCTTCACCATAAAAGGCAGGCCCAGAAGGCGGGGAAGAGCCCCCACAGCCCTGATCAGGAAGGGCTGCCCCCATGGCTCACGCAAATTCAAGCATCAGCCTAGAACGCCGAGGGCTGGGCCAGGGTGGGAGCGGGGCTGCCTCTGGGAGCCAGGTGAGGACAGTCCTAGCTGTAGCTACAGGAGTGGCAGGGCCGGGTGCAGCAGGCGGCACAGGAAAGGGCTGATGGGGAGACACTGACACCCCAGACCCAAGTGCTCCAGGAAGGGCCCCTCCCACTTTCTGCTCTGCCGACTTGCAGGCCGTGCCCAGGTAGCAGGGACCAGAGAGGGTCCTGCTGCACGAGACACGGGCAGGGATGATGGGATGAAGCCACGAGCAATAATCAAAGGACAGACAACCCGCGTCTCTCGGAAAAGCTCAGGCTTCAAAGGAGGGCTGACAGGACAACAAGATGGCATTGAGCTGGGGGTTCAGGAAGCAGAAGACGACCCTCAGGCTGTCACCCTGAGAGAGGATCCACTCCCCACGACGCCAGGCCAGGGTCCCCCTTACCCTTTAAGTACTCTCTGATCCGCTCCTTCAGCTCCACAGACTTATTTTTGCTTCTTTCACAAATGACCTATTTTAAAAAGACACAGTATGTGAACACTTTAAATCTTAATTTGTCACATTTTATCATTAAAATAATTTTATAAAAGCAAGTTTTAAGGTTAACAAAAAAAGGATAGTGTCCTAATGGTAAATATTTCATCAAACTCACAACCAAAAAACCCATGTTGAACAGTACAATTTTCTCCCAAAACGTTCTATAAAAGCTAAAGGGGTCAGGACAAGAAAAACAAACCCTGGGAGTGAACTGATTTTCTTTCTTCGTGTTACCCTACACTTTCTAGTTTTCCTCAAGGAAAGGCATGTTCAGTTAGGCAAACACAGGCAGAGACACTTGTAATTTTTAGTTCTATGAGCTCCAATGCCTGGGGGCCTGTTTGTTGCTCTTGTTTGGATGGGTTAAAACAGTTCCTATTTAACGAGAATACGGTGTTTTATTCTTGCTATTCTAGGAATCAACTTTCTTCCTTAAAGAATTGCAGGATGTTCCAAGAACATTTTTACTAGAAACAATAAAAAACCCCAATAACCTTAAAATAAGGAAGGAACTACAAAATTAACATCTCCTGCCAGCCTGTGAAAAAAACAAACTAAACTCTACTCTGTAAGTAGTGCAACTATTTTTTAAAATGTGTAACTGATTGTGAGGAAAGGCAAATGCCTTTTTTTTTTTTTTTTTTTTACTGTTTATTTTTTATTCTTGAGACAGAGCATGAACAGGGGAGGGGCAGAGAGAGAGGGAGACACAGAATCCAAAGCAGGCTCCAGGCTCCGAGCTGTCAGCACAGAGCCCGACGCGGGACTCGAACCCACGAACTGTGAGATCATGACCTGAGCCGAGGTCGGATGCTCAACCAACTGAGCCACCCAGGCGCCCCGAAAGGCAAATGCTTTAAAGAATACCAGTTACTGGGGCGCCTGAGTGGCTCAGTCCATGAAGTGTCCAACTTCGGGTCAGGTCACGATCTCACGGTTCGTGGGTTCCAGTCCCGTGTCGGGCTCTGTGCTGACAGCTCAGAGCCTGGAGCCTGCTTGATATTCTGTGTCTCCCTCTCTCTCTGCCCCTCCCACACTCATGTTCTGTCTCTGTCTCGCTCTTTCTCAAAAATAAACAAGCATCAAAAAATTTTTTTTTAATTTAAAAAGAATAGCAGTTACCAAAGACCATCTTATATTGAATAAATATACATACCTATGCACACAAACAGTTAAGTCATACATGTGAAAGATAATAGTAATTTTCTGAGTTATAGAATGAAAAATTTTCTGTTTACATGTATTCTAGTTTCTATAGAAAATGGGCACTATCTTCGTAACCATAGCAACTACACAGGTGGCATTTGCTACCAGATTAAGATCCTTACAGATTCCATCTCAAGGGTTGGCTGACCCAGGTCAGCTTGCCAACAGCTCTGATGCACAGTACAAATCACGCTTCTTTCAGTTTCCGTCAGGTCCACCTCCCTCCCCACCTCACTTCTGCCCTCTCTAAGGCACATTTTGCTCAACGGCCAATATCAATCCTAACAAGGCTTGTATAGGTCAGGTGAGAATATCTGGGTGGGGCTTAGGACGGCGGCTGGTACATCATGAGCTAAACACGTCAGCTTTCAGTACCATCATCCTCATCACTGCCATCACCAACCTCACCACCATCATCACTGTCATCACCATTACCAGCACCACTAGCACCATCATCCCCGGCCTTATCATCTTCACCGCCACCATCTCCCTCGTCATCATCACCACCATCATCATCATCGCTGTCATCCCCATCTCCATTATCACCACCACCACCAGCACCAACATCACCATCATCCCCACCATCACCACCATTTCCCTTGTTATCACCACCTCTCCACTGTCATCCTCACCACCTTCTCATTACCATCAGCAACATCATCATCACCCAAGCGACCAACACCATCACCTCCTCTGTTCTCCAGTTCCCTGGTCAACTGATGTACGCACAGAGGAAACTTGATGAAAGCCAGGAGCTATGCCTGTTACTCAGTAATCATGGTTCTAAGATGTGCCTGTGATGCAAACATGTTCAAACAGTTACTGTGACTTCACAGTGACTCTAACTTTGTGTATTTTCATATCTAGTACTATATAGTAACAGCAATTTAGTAGATACTTACAGACGCATCTGGATGGTTCAGTTGGTTAAGTGTCCAACTCTTGGTTTCAGTTCAGATTATGATCTCACAGTTTGTGAGATGGAACCCCACATCGGGCTCTGGGCAGACAGTGCGGAACCTGCTTGGGATTCCCTCACCCTCTGACCCTCCCCCACTCATGTGCATGTGCACACACATGCAGATGCTCTCTCAAAAACGTAAATAAATAAACTTAAAACCAAAAATAAATACTTACATCTTCAGGAGTTTTATCATATTTATTCCTTGGGTTTTTTACAATCAAAGGGTGTGAAGAAAGCACATTGACCACGTCTGCATTCCCAAACTTACAAGCAAAATGCAATGGTGTGTCATAGCCCTGTGAGAGGTGCAGAGGAAGAATATTTATTTGTCCCATAAAGTTGCTTTAAGATAAAAATAGGTATTTAGCAGAACAAAAAACGCTCAAAAACAAAAGACCATAGAAAGGCATTGTTTTTATAACTGAGAAATAATTGGCGTGTTGACACTTACCCTCACTTGAAGCCAGAGCTTGAGGTCAGCCCAGCACCCTACTTAACAGGTGCCCAGGCCCAGACAGAGCTGACAAGTGAGCTGGGGCATAACTACCGCTCAGTAAACTGCATCTTTAACAATTCAGGGCCCAGTACAAAGTCCTATGATCAATGCTCAAAAGGTGAGGTACACAGATGGATGCAATACCCAGAATAAAACAAAGTCTGTGAGCCTGGTCTGCCCTCAACCCTCTCTCGTGGCCAACACCACAGTAAATGAGACTCTCTGCTCCTGACCTCAGGACGCTTCCCAACGCTCCCCGGATACTTTCCACTGAGGCCTACAGATCAGCGGGCCTTCGACTAACAGCGTCCCCGAGCCCAAGAGCTGTGGAGCCCGCCTCAACCGGGCACCCTCACTTGCAACGGCCACAGGCTCAAATGCAGCACATCCGAAACAGAACCCACTCCCATCGACCAGGGCCAGGAACTCAATGCCACAGTCCACCTGTGACTACCAAGGATGGCATGTCCCAGCTCGCAAGGCCCCCACGTGCCGGCCTCCCCTTAGCTTCTTGCACAGGCTTCCGAGACTCCTCGTGGGCCTTGCCACTTGCACTCACACTCACACCGCCACCTTGTGCATCCCCCAGAGGTGATCCAAGTGATCCCGTGGGAACAAATATCCTCCAGGAGGCACCCACTCCCTGTTCCACACCCTCCAGGACCACCTCACCATCCCACACGACTGCCCACACGAACCCGGAGAGGTCTGGGTGTCTGCCCGTAGCAGTGCTGACCGCACCCTGCCCGCTCGTCCAGGTTGGCAAGCTGCCTCAGCCAAGGGCAGCCACCCTGCTCTATGCGTGTCTGAGGCCACGATGACACAGAAAGAATGAGCAGACTCGTGTTCCAGTATAGCTTCATTTACCAAAACAGGCCGGCCTTTCCTAGATCTGCTCTAGTGCATTCTCTGCATTAGCACTTTCTCAATTCATGCTGTCCTGGGGACACTCCTGCTCTGGGCCCGAGATCCATTCATAGCCTGACCTCCTGTGCCAGGCCTGCAGAGGCGGGGGGACACCGATTGCGGCACAGCAGGGATGAGTGTTTCCACTCAGCACCTAACAGCCCGCGTCCTTCTGGCCACCCCTCTCCCTGGCACCACAGAACATCCGTCTCTAACCTGTTCCGAGCTCTGCAAACGTGACTCCCGCCTCTGCCTGCATTCCTGCCGGGAACCACTTCTCCTGCCCAGACAGCAGGCTCTGGGTGCTTCTCACCGACACTGGGCTCTGCCAAGCCAGGTACTTGTGTCTAATACTTTGACACTTGGACACTAATACTCTTAGTGAGTTCTGCTCAAAGATAGCCTATAACATCTAATTTCAAGAATTTATTAAGCGTTCCTTGTGGATGTACATATGCATATTTTCTGTAAATACTGTATTTTCTGTAGGGCACACGCTTCTCTGTTTTACCTTTCAAGTCACACTTCCTGATTGCAATAACCAAGTCAGGAATCCTTCCTTATTGAGTCTAAAGCACAGAACTCTGTGCTCCTTCTGTCTTCTTTTACAATTAGTAATGCTTCCATATGTATAATCATCGCTTTCTCCCATACCTCCTTCTAGAATTGTGCCAGATTGGCCAAATGTGTCTTCACTCCCTCTTTTCTCTCTTGTTAATTTAAAGGTTACCCTTGCTCTGCGACCGTGGAGTTTGATGTGTCCCATTCAGTATGTGTCACGAAACAGTGAGTCATGACACCTTCACGCTTCTGTCATTCCCTCTCCTGCCAACCACAACTTTCCCAACTCCCGGGCTTGCTCAGGGTTCACAAGTCTTGGCTCTAAGCTATCACTGGGTTCTGCCTTACAAAACTATGTAAAATTATTCTGTTTTAACAATTCTTACATAAGCCTTATGCATCATTAAAAACCAAACCTTTGAGATTTTTACCTCCACAGGAAAGATTCCTCATATTAAGTGGGGGAAAAAAAAAAAAACCACACAGAACCCTCGAATAAAAGGCACCACAACCTCTTACTTTCTTTTCTCTCTAGGTTTTGGCGTTGGCTCAGCCTCTCATCAAAGCCCAGCTCAGGTCTCCCCGGACAAAGGCCAGGAGGGACGTGTTCCTGCAGCAACTCTGGCCACAGGTGAGACCCACGTACACCCCGCCTGGGGCGGCAGATCTCCTATGTGTGAACAGATCCCGTCCCCGCCCCTAATTCGAAGGCAGCCGAGCGCAATGAATGCGCGTCTCCTGTCCCACCCTCCACGTGCATGGCGATGTGGGGAAATGCACACGGGGACACCAAGCTTGCTGCCAGGCTGACATGACTTCTCCTAGGAGGACTCACCACTTTGTCAGGCGTGTTTAGGTATAGGTCGACGATGTAATAGATGCGCTGCTGCAGCATGTTCTGGTCATCATCCGGGTACATGAGTCGCATAAACTCGGGGTTTTCCAGAGTCTCTAGGGTCAGCTGGCAGATAGAAGCCTGATTCTCTTTGGCAGCAACATGCATAACATTGTACCGACATCCTTCCTGAAAGAAGACTGTAGATGTGAGCTTCATTTTTGCCAAGCACAGTCTTCCGAGGCTAACGGTGCTAGAAGCAGGCTTACCTGCACAATGGTGGGATTGTCCCCCGAACCAATCAGATACCGGGGGTTACTCCAGGTGAGATCGGAAAAGGTGTCGTCTTCTCCCTTCTCCACAGCCTTTCGAAGTTTGGCAGTGAGATCTTGAGTACGGGGGGTTTTGTAACTGTTGGCTCGCTCTTTGTTTACAGTTTCAGACTCAGGTGGGTACAAACCATCTGTCATCAAGAGAAAGGATTTAAGAATGTTTAACTTCACCAACATTTTCTCATCACCCACTGTGTGCTACGCTGAGGCCGCAGAAATCGCCCCCACACAAGCTCATCACCACCTAGTTGGGAGTGCGCTAGCCAACAGCGGGGCACAAACGTGCCACCACAGCAGGAGTCCAAGTGCAAAAGGGCCTGAGTGGCCTGCAGCTAGAAAAGGCTGCGAGGAGGGTGAGGGCACACCACCGCACGCACACAGGAACCTCCACGTGCATGGAGCACGCCCACGAAGGCAGAGTGAGCCAAGACTATTTGTCGTTTTAATTACAACACCCGAGAATGTCTGAAAACAATCTGAGTATTTTCACCGACTGCAAAGAGGGAAACCTCTAAGTATTAGAAATCACTGTGGCTTCGTCTACGAAGCACCTGTGTGAGCAGAGGAAGGAAGCAGAGGAAAACAGGCTGGCGGAGCTTTCGACTGAAGGCTCTATGTCCATAAGGAGAGGGTGCCTTCCCCAGGAGCCCCACACAGCCTAGGAAGCAGGACAGCTGCGGGCTCCAGGAGGGGGCAAGGCGGAGCGTGGGCCATGGTCAGAGGCTGCTGGGGTTCTGCACAAGGCCTACCGAAAAGGCCTCTCAAGAGACCCCTGTTCAGAGCTGGAGCAGGTGTGGTGGGATTCCGGGCTGCAGGGCTCCCCCCGCAGACCAGCTCCGTCCGCAGGACTATGTGTGCCAAAGCAGGCACCACCGTCCTAGAAGTAGGTGTGGCTGCAGGCGGGAAGGAGACAGGTCTCAGCATCTAAAAAAGCCCCAGGATCCCATGGCAGCAGTCAGAGAGGGAGACAGAGGCAGCAGAAGGGAAGGGCCAACAGTGGCCTTGTCAGGTTCAAGGCCCACTCAGTGCCCCGCTGCCTCTACCCTCAGGGTCCCTAGTCCTTCCCAGACCAGGTGACCGACCCACTCTCCTTCGGCTACTCCGTGGCCTAGGCCTCAGCTCTCTACTTCCTGGCAAACTGGACTTCTCTCAAAGGAGGAGAAAACTGGTCACAACACATCAGGAAAGAGGGCCCAGAAACCACCAGGGGTAACCCTGACAGCAGTACCAGAAGTGGACTGCTATATAACTCACCTTTCAGCCCACCACTGCTCATGAGTGGTGCTGTTTTCACAGGAGAAAGTGCTGAAGAGGCTTTGCTGGGAGAAGGGAAATAATCACAAAGTCCTCTAGCAAATTTCTCAGCATCTTCTCTACTTGAAAAAGCTTTAAATCGAGATCCTTTGATCATTCTGACAGCTTGCAGTGCTTCCTTTTTATCTTCATAAACATGAATCCTTTCTGTGTAGGAAAAGTAACAGGGAAATCACAGAGAAGTAACTGGCTCACACCCGAAGGCCCTGAGTTTCATAATAACCATTACCAGCTGTCTGATTTCTTTCACATTAGTATTTCAGATTTGTTTCTTAAAGGTTTTATTTTTAAGTCATTTAAGTCACCTAATGTGGGGCCTGAACTCATGACCCCAAGATCAAGAGTCGCACGCTCCTTCAACTGAGCCAGCCAGGTGCCCCAGTATTTCAGGTTTTTAATCTTAAAGCCATTTAAAAAAAATGTTGACTTCTTTTTGAGAGACACAGAGATGCATACATGCACAGGTGAGGGGCAGAGAGAGAGACAGAGGATCTGAAGGGGGCCCTGTGCTGACAGCTGTCAGCACAGAGCCCGATGTGGGGCTTGAGCTCACAAACCGTGAAATCATGACCTGAGCCAAGTCATTCTTGAGAAAAAGGGCCTTAGCTAGTCAAAACAACACAGTTAATAAGACTGATCATATGCATGGACGTGAATGTAAATAATGTGTATGCTATACACATGTGTAACTTTACTGTATCTAAGGATACGATTTCATACTGAAAAAGAAAACTCCTGGATTAATGTTATAAATAAAAATAACAAAAAAAGCAAGTTAAAAATTATGACTATTGCAAGAGAATTTTAAACATAATTTTGGGTGGGGAATGCCTTTCTAAGTGTACCAAGAAACCCAGAATACATAAAGGAAAAGTTCCTATTACATAAGAATATTAAAGTTCTGTAGGTGAACTATCACAATCAAGCTTGCTTGAAACTCTCAAAAATACATAAAATACAAATGGGAAGAAAAAAAATTTTTTTAATGGGGAGAAAAAAATTTTAACCAATATAAGAGAAGAATCGTAATGTCTATTGCCCAGTAAAAACGGTCAGTAGATATGACCAACAGATTCACACAATAATAAATTAAAACCATATAAAAAGTAACTGACCTACAAGACAGAAGTTTCCCTTATTCAAAACATAAAAAGGAAAGTTCAATAACCTGGAGTTTGGCTGACAGAATGGGAACAAGACTTCCCTTTTTACAGATATAAAACCTTGCGTTCAATACTGTAGACAGTCTGGAAAAGTTACTCTCTCAAACACAGTGAGTACTAACAGCTTCTGGAGGGCAGTGGCTTTCAAAGGAAAATGCACACCTTTTGGGGTGTCTGGGTGGCTCAGTTAGTTGGTCGAGCATCAGACTCTTGACTCTGGCTCAGGTCATGATCTCATGGTTCCTAGGTGGCTCAGTCAGTCAAGCCTCTGACTTTGGCTCAGGTCATGAACTCAAGGTTCGTGAGTTGGCCCACAGTGGCCTGTCGGCCGTCAG
>NW_024412654.1:461978-462338 GCF_014898765.1 Herpailurus yagouaroundi | reverse complement strand
GAACTCAAGGTTCGTGAGTTGGCCCACAGTGGCCTGTCGGCCGTCAGGAGAGCCCACTTCAGATCCTCTGTCCCCCCCCCCTCTCTGCCCCTCCCCTGCTCGTGCGTGCTCTCTCAAAATAAACATTCAGTTCTACTCATGGTACATAATGTGTCTAATCTCCTATTTTGGGGTGCCACCCCAAATGATATCACAATAGTGATAGTCTGGATTTCTGACATTCTAATCAATATCAGGCTTTCATTAATTCTTTCCAATGCTCCCTACTCTAGTCTTGTTTAAAATTGCAATTCTTGGGGCGCCTGGGTGGCGCAGTCGGTTAAGCGTCCGACTTCAGCCAGGTCACGATCTCGCGGTCCG
>NW_024412654.1:452258-458978 GCF_014898765.1 Herpailurus yagouaroundi | reverse complement strand
AAAAAAAAAAAATTAAAAAAAATAAAATAAAATTGCAATTCTTTGATGTTGAAAATTACTTATAGCTGCATTAGCCATTTACATTAACATAAAAGGGGTTCAGCTTATATTGAATAAAAAAAAAGGAGGAAGAAGATTAATCAAGAAATGGTAGCCAGCCAAAAACTACTTGCAAGTGAAGCATGTCTCACAGAATCCAATTTTCTTTATAAAAATTCACATGTAGGGGCGCCTGGGTGGCGCAGTCAGTTAAGCGTCCGACTTCAGCCAGGTCACGATCTCGCGGTCCGTGAGTTCGAGCCTTGCGTCAGGCTCTGGGCTGATGGCTCGGAGCCTGGAGCCTGCTTCCGATTCTGTGTCTCCCTCTCTCTCTGCCCCTCCCCCGTTCATGCTCTGTCTCTCTCTGTCCCAAAAATAAAATAAAAAACGTTGAAAAAAAAAATTAAAAAAATAAAAATAAAAATAAAAATAAAAAAATAAAAATTCACATGTAGATTTACAAATAATTCAGCAGAATTCTATATAAAAATGCTGACGATGGTTCATTTGGGGCAATGCAATTATGGGGCCTAATTCTTCTCTGTAGTTTGTGATTTTCAAGATCACCTTCCCCTGCTGTCCATCCACCCCATGTGAGAAACACCAGGTGCCTGTCACATTACCATTTCTTGCAGGGATGTCCTCGTACGCTGGGCATACCCCATAGTACAGAGGCGGCCCTGCAGAGGCCGTCACCATGGCTTTGTGACCGTTGACCCCAGTGGCAGCACCGAAGGACAGAGAGCAGGTCTTAGACATCACGACATCTTCCTCTGGAGGATTCAGGCCCACGCTGTAACCAAAATCTCTGTCCTCAGAAGACAAGCCAACCTGCTCAGGTTGGCTCCCTACAGCCGACTTCCAATTTCTCTGTGCGTCCTGGCTTATGGTTGTGGCTCCTGACATGTCGTGGCCAGGAGGCTGTGAAGGCAGTGTTCTTCCATGCTCCAGTAGAGCCTGAGCCAATTTTTTCTCAAAAATGAACCTTGTGGTTGATGTAATGGGTCCACATTTCAATCCAGCTTTCACAATTTCTTCTCTAAGGTCATCTGGATTCAGGAGTTTCAATCGAGCCAAGATAGCGTCCATTGTCATCTCACCTAGGCCAAGACAAGAATTAATCTGATGGTGAGAAGTACATTGTTTTCTTACGAGCAACAAAACAAAAAACACAAGTGGCAAAAATGCTGGCTTCAGTTTCATTTCAAGCCAGTGTTTGTCCATATTTTTGGTAGTCTATGAGCCTCCTATGAGAGCTTTCTGAAACTGTTTCCCAATCGATCATAATCTAATCAAATTTAGATTAGCAATTTCTGGTTTATTTGGATAAGAATCTTAGAACCTGATACTATTACGTGACACAATCACACTAACTTTCTAAGTAGGTACTCACACTGGGGGAACAGACACATCATTTGGTGCTACTTAGAGTGTAATCTAGAACAAACCCAAGGAGGGCATGTGAACAATATCCGTCAAAAATACAACTCTAGAGATGCATCCTATAGATACATGTGCACTTCATTCCATAAGTAAAGGAAATTATACAAAGATTTAACCAGAGGAGCCACAGAGATGGCTCTGGCAGTCACTTTGCTAATATTAAGTAGTTAATGTTTAAGGTTTTGGGGGGGGGGGGGGCTTTCCATGTGCCTGGCTCCGGTGTAAGCGCACTACACAAAGTATTTAACCAGCATGATTTCTCTGTGTAGCAGGTCTCACCACTGTTCACCCCACTTTACAGATGAAGAACCTGGATCACAGAGACACTCAGTCACTTGTTCGAGTGACACAGCCACTCAGCGAGTGCATCTGAATTGGAGCAGGAGCTCTAATCCACACCTTCAGAGAAAGAGCAGGTAGCAGGTTTAAGTGTGGTCAGCAAGAATCAGGGAGAAGGAAGAAATATTGGGGTACAGACTAGCATTGTAATGGGGCTGGAAACAAGCACTTAGGTGAGAAAAACTGGAGGTGTGAAGGACGGATGGATCAGAGGCCATGGGAAGGGGTGTGTGGGCCTGCAGGCAGCCTAGGATGACACTCAGATTTCTGGTCCAGGTGCCTATGAGTGACCTGACCCAAGGCAGAGAATACTAGAACTAGAAGAGGTGGAGACTTACGCACTAAGCATCAAAAACATCTTAATGCCTACCGATCAGGTGTTTCGATTTAGAAGAAGTTCAGAGTGGGAAAAATTGGTTGTGGGAGTCACAAGCACATACATGCTGGCTCTAATGCCAATAATAAACCAGGAATAACAAGGAACAAACACAAAGACAGTGAGCCTAAAGTGGAACCTGACAGTAAAATGAGAGAAACCCCTAGAGGAGATGAAGAGAAATGCACACACTGATACAAAATGAAACCAAGGAGTAGAGGGTTTTAGGAGGTGTTTACAAATGAAGTGATGGGACATCCAGGATTGACTTGAAAACACTCTAGCAGGGGGACACGTGGGGGGGCACAGTCGGCTAAGCATCCAATCTTGACCTTGGCTCAGGTCATGATCTCACAGTTTGTAAGTTCAGGCCCTGCATCAAGCTCTGATGGTGTGGAGCCTGCTTGGGATTCTGTCTCACCCTCTCTCTGCCCCTTTCCTGCTTGTGCACCTGCTCTCTCTCTCTCTCTCAGAATAAATCAATAAAAAATACATAAAAATTAAAAAATAAATTATTCTAGCAGGAGAGCAAAGGAGGGAGGCAGTGAGAGATAAAAAAGATTCACAAAATATTAATACCCATTGTAGCTGGATGATAGCTATAAGCAAAGAGTTCTTATATTACCCCATCTTTTCTGTGAATTTCTTTTTTAAAAAACTTTTAATGCCAGGGCACCTGGGTGGCTCAGCTGGTTGAGCATCTGACTTCAGCTCAGGTCATGACCTCACAACGCGTGGGTTCAAGCCCCGTGTCGGGCTTTGTGCTGACAGCTTGGAGCGTGCTTTGGATGCTCTCTCAAAAATAAATAAACATTAAATTGTTTTTGTTTTTTTTTTTTTAACTTTTAATACCATCTCTCCCCACCCAACTCCAAGATTTCAACACTGGCTATTACTTATTGGCAAAGGGGATACTGGCCTTTTAAACAATGAGTGTACCGCACAGACCCCAAATCTGCCACAGAACTTCAAGGGGAGGGCCTACTGACCACTCCACCTGGGGGGGTACCCAGGTGATTCCCTACAAACCTCGATATAAGAGCAACAGAGGTGGCTCAGTGATGGGAAACTGATGTGAACGTCACAAAGTAGGTCAAAGTCACATGCAAGGGGTTGGGATAACTGGGGCAGATGCTCCGAATAAACAGGCCACACCCATTCCTAGAAAAGTCCAGTCTTCATGCCATTCCTGTATCTCTGCTCTAAAGCCACCCTTCTAATCTGGGCTAGTTTGTCCTTGCAACCAAGCAAGCCCTAAACAGAACAATTCCATCACATCACGGCACTAACTGTGTGACCTTGGACAAGTTATGTAAACTCTAAGCCTCAGTTTCCTCATCTATAAAATGGATATAATGACAGTTCTACCCCTCAGGCTACAGTAAGAGTGAGGTAAAAAATACATGTAAAGTCCGTGCTGCTAGGTTTGACACTGACAAATTATTCACAACTATCAGTTTTAGTTATTAGGTTACACAGGCTTATTATTTTGTAGCACATGTAATATGTTAGAAAGTCAATCTGAATAAAAACCACTGCTTTAATACACTGTTTAATACACACTGTAATACAGTATATGAATACCTGCTCACCTGTACCAAATAAAGAATAAAGCAGAAACTCCCAGTAGGAGTGGAGTATGGAAACTGGACAGGAAGAATGGACAGAGGGCCAGCACAGGGGAGAGAAACATCTCTGAACATCGCTCTTATGTTCTGACTTTTGGAAACAAGTTTTTGGGGGGTGCCTGGGGAGGCTCAGTAGGTTGAGTGTCCGACTTGGGCTCAGGTCATGATCTCACAGTTCATGAGTTTGAGCCCCGTGTCGGGCTCTGTGCTGATGCCTGGAGCCTGCTTTGGATTCTGTGTCTCCCTCTGTCTCTGCCCCTCCCCTGCTTGTGTTCTGTCTCTCTCTTTCAAAAATGAATAAATGTTAAAAAAAAAAGAAAAAGAAAAAGAAAAAGAAAAAGAATAAAAGAAACACATTTGTGAGTCACATACTAAAAAATAAGTAAATAAACAAAAAGATGGAGAAAGACCTTCCAAGTGGACAACAGAAGCACAAGGAGTGGTGGTGAACGAACCCAGTGACTGTACATTCTACAGGTCCACGATCCTGACGCTACTTTACACCAGCCTGAGGGGTCAGCAAGCACCTGGATACACCATGGCTAAGGAGAGTCCAGTTCCTCACTGACAGAAGGGAGTTACAAGCAAGGAGGCTAGAAATGGGGTCAGCAAACATCCATAAAGGGCCACAGACTAAGGGTGAGACTTGTGAGCGAGAAGGTCTCTCGAACACTCAAGAACAGCTACAGATCCAGCAAGACTGAAAAAGCAGGTGGGGGCTGGATTTGGCTGGCAAGACGCGGTTTGCCGACCCTCAGGCTGGAATCCAAAGTATCGGCCAAACCCTGACTGACAGAGAGACAAAGATGACGGTACAGGAAACCCAGTCAGGTCTGCGAGCTGAATGAACACTCCCAGGCTGTCCTACTCCTAGTGATTATGTAAGCTACTAACATCAGGGAATCTAAATGAATGGCATAGATTTAACTTTTTATTTTGAAAAAAACTATAAACACAAATAATAGTATGGGAAGTTCCTGGGGACCCATCGCTGGTGACAGTGCCGCACCCAAATCAGGGAAGTGACACCGGCTAAGCCTCACCAGTGTCGGCACGACTCTGCTCTCCTTTGTACGTGCTTCCACCACCACCCATCACGTGGATAAAGTCATGATCACAGAACTGTCCCCCCCCCAACCTCCTCCACTGTCCCCAGACCCTGGCAACCACTAATTTGTTCTCTTCCACCGTAATCTTTCAAGAACATTCTGATAAATGGAATCACACCCTCTAAACCTCCTTGGCTTTTTTCAATTAGCACGATACTCCTGAGACACACCACCACCTCCTTCCTTCTCACTGCTGAGCAACATTCCGTGGTGTGAACATGCCAGTCTTATTACCCTTTTGTCCCTCGAGAAACATTTGGGCTTTTTCCAGTTCTTGGAAACTACAAGTAGTTATAAGCATTCACATACGGGTTTTTGTGTAAAAATGTTTTCATGTCTCTAGGATAAATGCCCAAAAATACAGTGCACAGTTACATTTTTGAGAAACTGCCAAAATGATTTCAGAGTGGCTGCCCCTGTAACATTTCCACCAGCAGTAAATGAGAGACCCAGTTTCTCAGCATTTCCACCAGCAGCTTGTGGTACTGGCTCCTTTCATTTTAGTCATTTTAACAGGTGCAGTATCTCGTTGGAGGTTTAACCTGTATTTCACCACTGGCTGGCGACGGTGAGCACCTTTCTGCACATACATTTGCTTCATACTAGTTTTGTAATTTTTTACAAGCCTAAAAAATGACTTCAGTGACACCTGGGTGGCTCAGTCGGTTGAGCGTCCAACTGTTGATTTTGGCTCAGGTCATGATCTAACGGGTTGCTGGGATCCAGCCCCGTGTCGGGCTCTGCATGGACGGTATGGAGCCTGCTTGGGATTCTCTCTCCCCCTCTCTCTGCCCTTCCCCTGCTCGTGAGAGAATACAAGTACCTCTCTCTCTCAAAAACAAATAAATAATCTTAAAAAAAAGGGGGGGCGCTCCCAACCCTGACCTCGTGGCCCCACACATCATTTAGCTTCAGCACACAGGCGGTGTGCAGTCTTGGCGTTGTGTGGCTACTTGGCAGAGGGCTGGCGGTGTGACCGGACAAATCAGCGTGCTATTTTCTCAACATACCTGCTAAAACTCTCTCCAGGAGGCGAGGAAAGGGAAGCAACCCAAGGACGGAGGGGAAGCGGACCGGGTGTCAGCAGGCCTACAATCCCAGCCGGCCCCAGCCTCCCAGCCGCGTGCTCTCAACCACCGGCGGGCCTTCCTGGGGCCTGTCTGCTCAGCTGCAGACCAGAAGGAAGCCATCCGTACGGACCCTGACGGTTAGCCCCGAGATCCCGAGACGCGGTCATTAACTTTACTTTCTGCTAATTAAACGCCATCCTCCTATCAGAGTACTTAAGGAACGACCGCTGATTCTCCAAAAAGAAACCCGACTTTCTGGCGAGAGGGTGAACTCAGTATGAAAAAGCAGGGTCCCTAACGCCTGCAGGCGCACACGGTCTGGGAAGCCCACCACTGTGGTACGGCAGAGCGAGGCCGCGAGGGAGAGGACCACAGACCGCAGGACCTGGAGAAGAACTCGGCCAAACGAAGGAGCCAAACAAGCGGATGAAGACTGCCCGGAGACAGGGGCGCCACTCCCGCGGCTCCCCGCTTCCCTATCGTGTGCGCATGAAGCCTACGGGACTTACTCCAGGCCTTCGCCCAAAACACCAGACTCGGGCCCGCCAGGGGAGGGGGCAGAGCCCTGCCCCAGGACAGAGTTGAGGCCCTGGGAGGGGTGGGGACCCAGGCCTGGGGAATGAAAAGGACCCGGGCTGGGCGGAGGGAGAGGACCCAGGCCTGGGAGTGGAGGGGACCCAGGCCGGGCGAGGGGAGGGGACACAGGCCACCAAGCT
>NW_024412654.1:452034-452248 GCF_014898765.1 Herpailurus yagouaroundi | reverse complement strand
GGCCACCAAGCTGAGGGGACCCGGGCCGGGCGAGGGGAGGGGACACAAGCCACCAAACTGAGGGGACACAGGCCGGGCAAGGGGAGGGGACCCAGGCCTGAGGAGTAAAGGGGACCCAAGCTGGGCAAGGGGAGGGGGCTCACACCACCAAGCTAAGGGGACACAGGGCAGGAAAGGGGACACAGGCCACCAAGCTGAGGGGACCCGGGCCGGG
>NW_024412654.1:439452-449034 GCF_014898765.1 Herpailurus yagouaroundi | reverse complement strand
CGGGGGCGGCCGGGCGGGTCCTGGAGACCCCGGGGGCGGCCTGAGGTCCTGCGCGCGAGCCAGGGCGGGGGCGAGCCGGGGCCTGGGCGTTGGCCGGCGGTGCCGCCGCGAGCGCGCTAGCTCCGCGCGGCCCCAGTGGGAACGGGGCTGCTCGCGGGATCGGAGCGACCCAGCTTCTCCAGGCCGGAGTCGGCAGTTTGTTCTCCCGGACCCGCTTTGAAACGGCATTTGTGACCGCCTGGGCTTTTAGAGAACCACGTTCTCCGCGCCAGACAAAGCAGGCGACCGGGCAGCTGCCGCGTGTCCGCGGGAGAACTGCTTCCTGCCGCCCGTGAAGCTGGCCTTACCTGGCCGGCCGGCGTTGTATTCCCGTGGCCAGAGTGAATCTGTTTCCTCCCGGCCCTAGTCCTGGGGCGCGGAGGGCTTCCCCGAGGAGCAGGTGCCCGCCGCTGTAGTCTAGTCAGGCTCCAGGCTGCGTGCTCCCATTCCTTCCACGTTGGCGCAGAGGGGCTTGGAGCCGAGCAGGGGTGGCTGCGGGGGGAGGGGTTGACTCTAAAGTGGCGGGGGTGGGGGAAGGGCCGTAGGGGCTGATGGAAGCGTTATGCTTGTCAAGCTTGTCAGAACTCTCCGACGTGTACGATGAAAAGGGTGACTCTTCTGTAACATTTAGAAGTTTATTTTTTGAGAGGGAGAGTGCACGCAAGCAGGGGAGGGGCAGAGAGACAGCGAGAGAGAATCTCAAGCCGGCTCCGAGCTACCAGCAAAGGCCAACGTGGGGCTCCCGCCGAAATCAAGAGTTGGATGCTTAAGGACTGAGCCACCCATTCGCCCTTGTAACTCAGACTTTTTTTTTTTTTTTAATGGAAAAACCCTGAAGAAATACAATTGACATCTTTGGTAAAAGCAAATTTAAGTGGATTGGGCACCAAAGAGTCAGTAAATTTGAGGGTGAGTGAACTGCAGATGAAACCACAGTGAGATACTGCTTTACACCCACCAGAACGGTTGATTTCTGGCATTCTCCTACACTGCTGGCACGAGTAAAATGAGTTAACCACTGGGGAAAACAGGCAGTTTCTCATAAGCAGACAAACTCTGCTCTATGGCCCAGTAGTGCAGCCTTAGGTATGAAGAGGGACGGGCACACAATGTTTGTGGCAGTCCCAAACAGGAAACGCCCAGGTGTCTGGATAAACTCTGGAAGAATGCACAAATTGTGGAACCGTCATTTGAAAGTCCCATGGTGCTGTACCATTCAGCAATAACACGGATGATTCTGAAAACCGTGCTAAGCACAAAGACCCCACACAAAAGCGCGCACAGTACAATCCCATTTGTAGGGGTCTCAAGAACAAGCAAAGCTTGTGGTCACTCAGGGCAGTGGTTGCCTCCGGGTGGGGTGGTTAACCGGGAAGGGACATGAAAGAACCTTTACTGTGAGGGAAATGTTCCACATCTTGCTTGGGGGGATAATGACAGGTGCACACAGGCGGATGGATGGTTGCCCAAACCTGTCCGTGTTTTAGTGTAAATTTTGCGTACATTTAAAAAGGTAGAGGACGCTTGGGTGGCTCAGTCTGTTGAGCCTCCGACTTCAGCTCAGGTCATGAGCTCACAGTTCGTGAGTTCGAGCCCCGTGTCGGGCTCTGTGCTGAAAGCTCAGAGCCTGGAGCCTGCTTCAGCTTCTGCGTCTCCCTCTCTGCCCCTCCCATGCTCATGCTCTGTCTCTCAATAATATATAAACATTAAAAAAATTATATTATTATATATATTATATACATATATAACATGCACATTTAAAGCTCACAGTCAAAATGAAGCATCCTGTGAGGTACTTAATAAGCTAGCCTCTGTCTCCCACCCTGTGGAGTTCGGGCCCAGACTACGTGCAAAGCCGGCGGACCATTTCCTCCAGCAGTTCCCAGGCCACGTGGAGGGCTGAGTGGGTGAGAACCTCCAGGTACTTCCCCAGAGCTGCTGCCCTCCCGCCCCGGGTGCTGCGGTTGGTCCACACACATTCAACTCGGGGGAGGTACACTGTCCCCAAGGGATGTCATTGTGCTGCTCCGGGATGTCGTGCTGCTCCTGAGCCCTTCGGGAGGGGGGCCGGGATGTGAGAAGGCCTGCCCCACACCAAACAGCAAGAAAAAGGGGAGAGCAACACAGTTTAGTATCTCCCATTGTTTCTAGGAAAAGGCACTGCTTAAGTGTACTTTTTACCAGAATCTGCGATGTCTGTTGTCAACTGAGCACATGCATAAAGGCAAGAGGGATTCCAGTACATGCTTCTGGTTTCACAAGTTGCTGATTGCTGAGAATTCTTTCTCTAGGAGAGGCTTGGAGATTCTTCCAAGAGCTCTTGCATTTGTCCATCAAACTGGACGGTAGCGGCATAAATAATCCTATTTCCCACATAATCTGCATGAGAGATTTCTGAATAATCCGGTGATTCCTGAACACCAGGCTTCCCATCAGCAGAAAGTCCTGGGTCCCACACTCAGCACCCGGCCCTGCTCACCTGCCACCGCCGAGCCAGGCCCCTCCTCGACACCGCTGTACGACCACAGAGGACACGGCGCGCTTAAAAAGTCAGTCCATCGATGTGTCAGTTCGGTGCCTGCAAATGTTTAGCAACTTTATAGGTAAAAGAAAAAAAGTTCAGGGACACAGAACCAGCCCTTTCCTGATTGCCGTAGAGAAAAAGACATGACATCCTCACTACTTCAGGAAGTTAGGGCCACAGAAGCAGGTGGGCAGGAGGCTTCCCCTAAGCTCTGTGTAGCACACAGATTACCTGACCCTTGGTTACGGAAGCTGGTAAAGTGGGGTCTGCGAAATGCGTAACTCCCAGGGCAAAACCACATTCTGTGATCACCAGTTCACTTCCATTCTGTACACTTTCTCCTGCTGGTCAGTAAAGACTTCCGCGTCTGGCTTACTCTCATTGATCACAATTAGACAGCCAACGGAAGAGGGGAGACTGGAGCCACGACACTGAGATTTAGAGAATTATTTGTGGTCCAGCTGCGGACAGTCATGACAGCAGTGCCCAGTCAGTGCAGGGACAAGCTCGGGGATGTGCCCGCGGCCCCGAGGGCAGCCGCCTCCCTCCCTGTACTCATGAGGCAGCAGGTGCGTGCGGTGTGGGCTGCCGGGGGCAGGGCGCAGGGAGCAGGCTGCTCTGGAGTCAGAAGCGGTACAAGTGAGATCTCACACCACGTGAATCTTTGGCAGGACAGCCAGGACGGCGAGGTGCTCTTTGAAGACGAGTATTTCAACACAGTTTATAAAACACAAGATAAAACTTCCTCCCAAATATGGCTAAATATGTAGATTAAATAAGGCTCCCAATGAAATGTGAAAATCTTTAACAAAAAATAGTTTATTGCACAAAATTTAAGGAATTCCCCAGCACACTTACATTTATAAAAAATCAACATGCTTTTTAAAGTTACAATTCGTTGTGCACGGTGACACCTTTCCCCTGAACAGCCCCAACCTGAGGACATCCTTTCATGAGGAAATTTTTAACAGAAATGAGTAACTTAAAGCCACCAAGTTTTCTAGATCCCCTAAAACGTTACCCTCCAGGATCCTATTATAACCTGAGACCATCACACGACCAGATTTGCCTGGAACGTGTGTCAGTGAACTTGTTCGAATAAGGCTCAGAATGTCTACATGTCACGGGGTCCTTGCGGAAGGCTCCAGGACATGTGTCTTTCAGATACGCTGGTCCCTTTCACTACTAGAAATCTTTACACAGGACACGTCATTTCTATGTGACAAGTTACTCATGGGAGTAGGAACACATGTCATGGCTTCGGCAGCATCTACACCAAAAAAAGTCTGTAAACTGAGAAAGAGTTTAGTGAGAATCTTCTTAGCAGGCCTGTCCCATTACTCGGACCCCAGGCCACAGTAAAAGCCAGTTTCACATCCTGTCAGAACTTTGCCTGTTAGACCTTCCAAAAAGTAGAACAAAAGCATATAAATCCATAAGACCCAATGGCATCCATCCCGTGTTCCACAAAAAGATCAGTGATATAACCACGCCGCGGTAACATTTTTTTTGGAACGTAAGAAAAAAATAAATGACACGATGAAGTGTCCAAACCAGTGTCCTCTGCAGTGAGGACACGACATACAGTATTCGTGACCCAGGATGAATAATATCCACAAACGTAACGTAACAGCAAACCTAGGTTTCTAAGCACTCCAGACTGGACTGTTGTTTTCCAGGAGTAAATTCCGAATTCCCACTTCTGCACAACAGGAGAACGTTTCAAATGATACTCACTGCAGACTCTGGCTCTGGGAGGTAGCAGTCGAGGCCCTCGGAGGCTAAAAACAACAACAAACCCTCAACAGATCAGGAGCAGGTGGCCTCCAAGTCCAGTTTTCTCTCTCAGGCAGCTGGTTAAGGAAGCCTAACAAAAGGCTGGACTGAAAGGCCCCAGATCCGGGGCTGTGGCCACACGGGAAACAGCACGGCGGGTGGGACAGCCAGGGCGTTCGGGAACCGAAGAGGGTGACAACAAAGGCACAGGGTGACGTCAGGAAACCAGGAGGCGCTGCTGCCATCGCCACAGGAGCACACGTACACACACGCAGGCACGAGCACATGCATGCATACACACGCACACACAGGCGCATACTCACACGCATAGGCACACTGACACGCACACACACAGGCACATACAGGCATGAGCACAGGCATACACATACACAGGCGCACACTCACGCACAGGCACTCACACACACGCACAAGCACACACACGCAGGCACGAGCACGTGCACACATGCACACACACAGGCAGGCACGCACACACAATGACAGGTAGGCACACGCACATACACAGGCACACACTGGCACATGCGCACGCACACTCGGACACACACAGATACACATGCACATACACACATAGGCACACCCACGCGCACATGTGCATACCCACACAGGTCTACTCACACGTGCACATGCGCACACAGTGGCACACACACCCACCCACATGCACATACACACGTAGGCACAGCCACACGCACGTGCATGTGCAGGCGCACACGCAGGCACACGGCACACAGAGGGTAAGACATGAAGGAAAGGAGGTGAGGAACAGAGACTTGCTCACAACCAGCTGACCCTTTCCTAAGAGAAGACGCGCAGTGACTGTCCCCGGGGGGCCGCCGGCACGCAGCAGTGAGGAAGCAGCCACGGCAGGAGGCTGAGTGTCACGTGCTGGTTTTAAAATTAAAACTGAGGATAATACACCCCAAATAAATAAGAATGTAAATTATGATTTTTTTCTTCTCTAATGGTACAAAAACAATTTTGTCAAAAACGGTTTCCAACTTAAGATGAAAAATAGGATATATTTATAATGAAGTCTTCAAGTATTACTTTAAGATTAACCCTGTACAAGTGATATACACGTTTCAGAAGTCCCAAGAGTCACTAGGGAATTTTTTTAAACACTAAACATCTTTGTGGTTAACGCTACTTTATCAGTGAACCTTCTAATAGCATCTTGTGAGAGAACACAAACAGCTTTCAAATACCAAACTGTTTTCTCCTCAAGAGAGACAAAAGTAGTGAGTCGACACAGGCGGATGTGGCCCCATCAGTAACCCCTCCAAGTTCATCTCCAGACCAGCAGATCCGCACCAGAGGCCTCTCTGCTCTAACTCACAACAGTGAGGGTTAGTTTAGATTTCTCAGCCAAGTAGGGGACAAAGTTACAGACGTCAGGGGTCACGGCCAGTCAGTTTCTGCAGCGCTTCTGTGTTTCAGGTGGAGAAATGTCCACGAGAAACCTCCCACGCTCAGGGAGCTCCGAATCCAGCTCCTCCCCTACAGGACAGCTGGGGAGGCCACCGCCACCGCCTCCCCACGGAGCTGACCTGCCCCTTCTAGAAACCTCAGTGTCTCCAGCGGAGAGGCTGCAGGACCTTCCAAACCTTCAGAAGAGTCCAGCGTGTCCTCTGATGACCACACAGGCTCTGCTGGACATTTTCGCGGAGGCGTGGGGTTCAGGGGGTGGTGGCCTGGGGAAGCCTGGGTTTGGAGCCCTGGCCCCCTCCCCACCTCTCCTGGAACCTCTCCCCAAGCATCTCACACGTCAGGCCAGCGCATAGTGACTGGGGTCAGCTAAGGTGAGTGAGGTCGTGCCGGGCCAAGGGTTGGATGGCAGGGGGTGTTGTGCACTTACGACAAGGCCCTCAAAAATAAAGTGAAACTAAAATAAAGACCCTTTTCTGTCTAAGAATATTTGGTTTTAGAACAGTAAATAAAATAATGATTTCTTAAAATATAATTTTCTGACTGACATCCCTAAACCCTACGTGTGAATTCCTGACAGAACATTTTCAAAAGGCAATCAACAAAAAGACAATTCAGGTCATTCTTAAATAATACAGACATACTTTTTAAGATTAGATTAGATTGATTTTCAGTATTTATATACACATCCTATGGTGAGATAGCCATTAAAAATAAAATAAAAACCAAAGGTGCAAATAAACTTCTGTTTCTGTAGAGAGGTAAAGCTCTTACTGAATTGGGCAGGAAAGAGAGAAATGGGACCCGGTCACGCAGCACTGCCAGTGGGGGCCGCCGGCTGGCGTCTACTCGGACAGCAGCATCTACGGTCACTCGTGAGAGATTCCCTGCGGACACATCCAAAACCTTCTTGCTGAGATCTAGGTTATGTTGTTAAGATTTGGTCATTTCGTGGGAAAAGCTAGTTGTGATTTGCAAATGGCTATTTCTCTAATCCTCAGCTCTCGTTCCGTCCTTTTACTCCTTGTAAAGGCAAACGCAAAATTTAAACCTCATCTCTTAGAAAAACAGAGCAAACAGTCAAATAAATAACCTTGACAAAAGAATATTCCTTTGGGTAGTTACAAGCACTCGGACTGTGGACGCTCGGCAGCCGCTGTTCCAAGCTCCTCTCTGGAGACCTTGCACTGGCCGAGTTGCTCCGTGTCTCCCCGGGGGTTGGCGTGATCTCCCGGGGGAGCTGGGCTGGCAGCGGGGTCCCCCTGAGTCCACGAGGACAGCGACTCGTGCACGGTAACGGTGTGCGCTTCCATCTGGCGCTGAAGGCTGTCCATCTCCTGCCTGGAGAGAGGGGGAGACAGGGGAAAGAAGGCCAGTCAAAGGAGAGCCAGACGAGATGCGCTAACTCTCCCTGGAGACAACCAGCTCTCTCAAACGTGGATCCTAAGAAGCCTGACCTGGACAGCAGTCCCCTCAGGTACCGCAGCACCTTCAGGGGGCTGACAGAACCTGTCTGTTTGGGACCAGCAACACTGACAGGGTCACAGGATTTATGGGACCCAGCATTTTTCTCTGCGCATGCAGAGGAGGCCAATAGGCCGCGCAACTCTGCACACGGGGGCTTCTACTCAGGGAGGTGCATCAGTAGCACTGAGGGCCTGCCACATGGCTTCCACTCATAGGGTCAAAAAAGACGTCCCCTGGGGCGCCTGGGTGGCTCAGTCAGTTAAGGCTGACTTGGGTTCAGGTCACGATCTCACGGTTCGTGGGTTCGAGCCCCGCGTCAGGCCCTGTGCTGACAGCTCAGAGCCTGGAGTCTGCTTCGGATTCTGTGTCTCCCCCTTTCTCTGCCCCTTTCCCACTTGCACACTCCCTTCCAAAAATAAATAAACATCAAAGAAAAAAAAAAGGAGTAAACAAAATTTTTTTTTAATTAAAACAAAAGATGTCCCCACATGGCCACACCCTGCAAACACTGGCCTCGGGCTGGCGGGAGCAGAACATCCAGCTGTGGGGTTTCTAAGGGCTCAGGTCCTGGCTCCTCAAGGGCTTCTCAGGGTCACTTAGTTCTAGGCCATCCTCCCCAGATGACAGGGACCGACAGCCCAAGTGACCCCACGTGGCACAGGCCTGCTCAGCCTCTGCTGGGCATGAGGTCCTGCCAACAGAAAAGATTCTTCCAAATTAAAACCTGCAGTCTATCTTTCGAAACTGAGTGACACAGAACACAGAACGCAGCTCGTACTTCAGCTGCTGGAGACAGCTGTTGAGGTTCTTGAGGGGCTCCTTGCTCACGGCAGGCGGGGGCCTCAGCAGCTCCTCCAGCAGGGAGGCCGGGACGGGACAGTCGGGGATCTTCACCGGCGTCACGGGACCCGAAGAGCCGGCCTCGCCTTTCAGTTCCTTTCTCTGTTTTTGAAAGCACACGGTTAGCGGTGTCACTAAGAGGGGGACCCCACCACACGTTCCCCTCATCAGTGCCCGGGGTCACAACAGGTCATCCCAGAGGAGCCTCCCGGGAAGGCATGGCCCCTGCTTCCCGGGCAGCATAGCAGGCAGCCACGGGGTTCAATGAACCTTCTGCCTCACACACGCGACTAAGCACGTGCTGGCTCCCCAGGAGGATGAGAACACCCCTCCTCGCAGCGGGCTTTCCATGAAAGACCATGGCTTTGACTCTGCACATCCCTAAGAAATTAAGTCAATTTTCCACTCATACAATTCCCCTTTCTAGGACTTCAAACTTTTTCACAGACAGGCAAACAATGGTAAATAAACCTGAGTCTGAGTGATTTCTTTGCCCCTGGACAATATTCACGTAGACTGAGCAGAGAAACAAAAGCCAGGCATGTGGAGAATCTGAGCAGGCTTGCGACGGCAGCTTCAGGGTCCCTGGGTCCCCAAGACCATCCTGGCAGCTGCTGTGTCCCAGCTAGCTGGCCTACCAGGCCTGGGGCTCTTGTTAACAACAGCAAATGATGCCCTCGTATGGTTTATAAAGTATATTACAACAAAACGGTACCTGAACTCACGCTCTTGGAAAAGGCACCAAAATAAAAGGGTTTGGCCTATTTCTAAGCACAATACTCCGGCACCGTTTATTTTCACACGGTACCTGCTCCTGGTTGATTACATGTAACTTCACGTCTGAGTAACTACGGTGCGCCCGCCACCGCCCAGCAGACCTGCAGTGGGCCCAGCGAACCGAGGGGCACAGAGCCCGAGTACCGTCTTGGCCGCGCCACGCCGCAGGTCCAGCCTGAGCTGCTGGTTTTGCTGGAGCAGAGTCTTCATGTTGTTCTTCAGCTCTGAGACTTTAGCTTGCAGCATAAATTTATCTTTCTGGGTCAGGGACAGATCTTCTCGCACCGTCTCCAACTCAGCTTTGATATTCTAAGGAAAGGGAAGTCATAGGTTTTTAAAAGCTAAAAAAGCTTAAACACGCTGCTAAGATCTTAAGTTTGTACGTCACAATTCTAAGGGGCTAGAAACGTAACACTGATTTTTATGTGATGAGGTACGTGGTGTGGCGAGCACGCTTCCTCCTCAGGGTCTAGGTCGAGCAGTGTCCTGTCACATTCACGTTCTCAACGTTTTTATCCAAATTTCAGAGCCTCGGGGGGCGCCTGGGTGGCTCAGTCGGTTGAGCGGCCAACTTCGGCTCAGGTCATGATCTCACGGTCCGTGAGTTCAAGCCCCGAGTCGGGCTCTGTGCTGACAGCTCAGAGCCTGGAGCCTGTTTCAGATTCTGTGTCGCCCTCTCTCTGACCCTCCCCCGTTCATGCTCTGTCTCTCTCTGTCTC
>NW_024412654.1:360480-436452 GCF_014898765.1 Herpailurus yagouaroundi | reverse complement strand
GGGGGGCGCCTGGGTGGCTCAGTCGGTTGAGCGGCCAACTTCGGCTCAGGTCATGATCTCACGGTCCGTGAGTTCAAGCCCCGAGTCGGGCTCTGTGCTGACAGCTCAGAGCCTGGAGCCTGTTTCAGATTCTGTGTCGCCCTCTCTCTGACCCTCCCCCGTTCATGCTCTGTCTCTCTCTGTCTCAAAAATAAATAAACGTTAAAAAAATTAAAAAAAAAAAAAAATTTCAGAGCCTCTGCCGAGGAGCCAGCAACACTCCCATGCCTGCTATCTAAACTGGACCCCGAGTCACCTGTTTAAACTCCGAGGTCAGCTACTAGAATAAGCCTCACCATTACTAAAGAAGAATATAAATCAGGCCTAATGTTACTCAAGCCCTCCGCTCACAAGCAGGAATCCCGGCAAGAGCTACGTTCCTGATCCTTTGCTGTGTCAAGACTGTACGCAGATTTCTTTGTGGAGAAGTTTGTCAGAGTGAACGTTTCACACGCTTCATCTCATTGACTGTGCTTTGCCAGACCCCATTCCGGGAACATGCCACACGGCTCACCCAGGCCGTACGTAGCGCTGGGGTCTGGCCTCCTTGGGCTGTGTGGACTTCTCTCCAAAATAAGTGATGTTGGGGCGCCTGGGTGGCACAGTCGGTCAAGCGTCTGACTTCAGCCAGGTCACGATCTCGCGGTCCGTGAGTTCGAGCCCCGCGTCGGGCTCTGGGCTGATGGCTCAGAGCCTGGAGCCTGTTTCCGATTCTGTGTCTCCCTCTCTCTCTGCCCCTCCCCCGTTCATGCTCTGTCTCTCTCTGTCCCAAAAATAAATAAACGTTGAAAAAAAAATTAAAAAAAAAAATAAAAAATAAGTGATGTCTGCAAAACGGCTTGGTGGGAGCGCTGAGCTGGTCAATAACTCGTGCACTTAGTGTGCTGCCTGCCACGGTACCTGGGACTAGTACTATGATCATCAACTGCCTCGTGAAATGCTTGCTGGCTCTGACCTTCTGCCCCGGGACCTTGACACAGCAGATACCTGCAGTAAGTGCTGTATTCCATCCAGTTCCTTTTTACTCTGCTGTTCAGTCAAGTCCAGCTGCTGCTTCAAGGACTGGATTTCTCTTTCTTTCTGATCCACCTCCCATTTGAGATTTTCCATCTAGAGGAGGGAAAAAGTCACATGACCAAGAGAATTTTACAGTGGCTTTCTTGCACTATAAAACCGTTCTAACTACATCTGTGTGTTAATATCATATTTATAAACAACAAATATCCTTTCCAAGCACACAGGGAACGAAGGAATGAGCATGTGAACCATCCATCAGCAGAGTCTAGCTTTGTCGGCCCCGCCCCTGGCTCCATCGGCCCCGCCCCCTGGCTCCATCGGCCCCGCCCCCTGGCTCCATCAGCCCTGCCCCCTGGAGAAGCAAAGCCTCCCAGAAGGTCACCTCTTGGTTTCCCGCAGGCTGTCTGTTCAGCTGCTCGTCCAGCTGCTTCTGCAGGAGCTGGAGCTGGGTCCGGGCCTCCGCCAGCTCCGCCTGGAACAGTCCTATTTCCTGGGAGTGTTTCCCCTCTTGGATCCTGGCAGAAAAAAAAAAAACAAGGAAGAACGAAATTACAGCATGCTTACTTACCCCGCCACAAAATGTTGTCAGTCGAACGTTTTCCATCATGACAACAGAAACTCGCACGCTGCTCGCCCCACTGGGGGCTGCTCTGGGAGCTCGGCAGCGCTCTGCCCTGACTAATCCTCACAAAGTCCCTGGGGAGGACACTCTGTGCGCCCACGTGACAGATTATGGTGGCAGAAAAGCGCTCGACACGGATCCCCACGTGTGCCCTTCTGGAGGCTGCATCGGGCCCGGGTGGTGGGACGGCTCTCGGATGTGTGCCCCGCACACAGGGAGGGCTCTCTGTCCTCGGTGGAGGACCAGCAGGCACACGGTGGGCACAGCCACGTCAGCACTGACATCTCAAAGTGGCGCTGCAGGCTTCAGACAGGAATCTGGTATGTTCTTCTTAGATGGGCCTCCCGTGCCCGAGACGTGCCGGAACACGGGTGACCTTCACGTGCTGAGCGCACGAATGGGGTGTGTGTGGCGGTGGCCCAGCCCACTGCCGCGCGGCACTCACTGAAGACCTTCGGCCTCGGCCTGCAGCTTCTGCACCAGGTGCTCCTTGGCCTGAAGCTCCTTCTTCACCTCACTCAGCTCCAAGGTGGCGGCCTTGAAGTGGCGGCGGTTATGTCCTGCCTCCGCCTTGGCTGCAGCAACCTAACAGAACAACACCAGCATTACCAAGGGCAAGAACCACACAGAATGTGGCCATGTGGCATCCGCGAGGACTACCGCCAGCCCCACCCGCTCCCGCTTCTTCCAAAGCTTCTCAAGGTCCCAAAGGACTGAAGCACCACACACGTGCCTGATGTGCAGCGTGCGACCGCCAGTTTCTGCCGGGTGACAAACACGTTCCAGGCTGTCTTCATCTAAACAGTTTCTGTGGTTTTGTTTTGTTTTAAGTTTATTTATTTATTTTGAGAGAGAGAGTACGAGTGAGGGAGGGGCAGAGGCAGAGAGAGAGAAAGAGAGAAAGAGAGAGAGAGAATCCCAAGCAGGCTCCATGCTGTCAGCATGGAACCCAACGTGGGGCTTGAACCCATGAACCGTGAGATCATGACCTGAGCTGAAATCAAGAGTTGGACACTCAACCGACTGAGCACCCAGGCACCCTTTGATCTAAATGGTTTTGACAGTCTCTTCAAGCATATCTCCAGATTCCTTGTTAAATTCAGTCATAGTTCATGTTTTTCTGGGAGGAATACATTTTTCCACCATACCAAGTAACTGCAGTAGAGACACTAATTACTACGCATTCATGACACAGTAGCCTTTTCTTGGTAAACAATGAGCCTCCCTTGGGGCGCCTGGGTGGCGCAGTCGGTTAAGCGTCCGACTTCAGCCAGGTCACGATCTCGCGGTCCGGGAGTTCGAGCCCTGCGTCAGGCTCTGGGCTGATGGCTCAGAGCCTGGAGCCTGTTTCCGATTCTGTGTCTCCCTCTCTCTCTGCCCCTCCCCCGTTCATGCTCTGTCTCTCTCTGTCCCAAAAATAAATAAACGTTGAAAAAAAAAAAAACAAAAAAAAAACAATGAGCCTCCCAAGGTTTCTGAGACCAGCAAATTCTAAGAATGTAAGAAAATCTCCCATTTTCCTTCTAATGACTTAGTTTTCTTGTCTAATCGTACTAGCAGCACTTCATTTTTTAAAAGTTTAATAAAAATACTTACACTCTATGACAGTTGAACATACAAAATCTAACTCACATAAATAAGTAAAAAAAAACCCAGTAGAAAATGTTAACAGTGGCTTATCACTAGGAGCAAATTCAAGATGATCTCTGTTTCAGTCTTTAAGACCTCTTTTTTTTTTTTTTTTTTAACTTTTTTACTAGCATGTACTGTTCATACAATCAGGACAATTAGACTAAACGCATTTAGAGAAATAATTGACAATCATTCACAGTTAAGCCAATGTCGCATATCCATCACTTTCCCTAGCACTTTTATTCACAAGTTTCTTAGTTTCAACTTCATTAAAAGGAGAATAAAATTAGTAAGTGAGCAAAACATGGAAACTGGGGGGCAGAAAAGTAGGGACTTTCACCTTCTGACTCCATTCACCTTCATGCAAGGGACAAAGACCGACTGCAGGAGAGGCTAATGGGGTCATGGTAATACAGTCCTAACAGACCTTAAAGCTGTCCTATTTACAAGAATATTTTACTGTCTCACCCAAAAAAATGAAGAACTACTTATTTCTATCTCTATTATATCACCATGGAGAGATTTTTAAAGGATGCGGCAAAACACAGGTCACACACACCCTTGCACCCATGTGCACATGGCAAACACATTCTGTGCCAGGCACAGGGGCCGTGAGGGTAAATGAGTCACGGCCCTGAAGCCATCAAGCTTACGTTCTTTTTTTTTTTTTCTTTTCTCAAGAATTTATAATTTTTTTTGAGAGAGAGAGCGTGTGTGTGCGTGTGAGCAAAGGAGGGGCAGAGACAGAGGAAGAGAGAGAACCCCAAGCAGGCTCCGTGCTGACAGTGTAGAGCCCGCCTGCGGCTCAGTCTCGTGAACTGTGAGATCATGACCTGAGCTGAAATCAAGAGTCAGTTGCTTAACCAACCGGGCCCCGCCAGGCATCCCTGATGCTTACGTTCTCATGAGGAATAACAGACCGGCACCTGGTGGGGAGCACGGGGGACTGAGGTTGACTCTAGCTCACAGGGGTGGGAGGGGCAGGCCCTCTGCAGGAAGCCTGACCTGACGCACTGGTGGGCACCTCAGCATGGAGACGAGCAGCCAGGAAATGGCAAAGGGTCTACGCAACCACCTTCCTCAATTGCGCTCTGAACACTAACGGAGTCATATACTGTTCTGCAGTTTGCTTTTTTTAACTCAACAGTACACGTGGGACATTTTCCCCCAGCAAATACCCTCTGTGGGGCTCTGTGTGCGCATCTCAGGCCCATACGGCTGCCTCTGGGTTAATCCAAGGCTACTCTTCCATGGATGGCCATCAGGGCTCCCCCTGGCCGCTCACTGTCACCAATGCTCTGATGATGCTTTGCTCTCAGAACACATCAAAGACACTTGTAAAATCAAAGACACTTGTACAAAGACACTTGTAAATTCCTGAAAGGGAACTGAGGTGTCAAGGGTTCACATGCTCAGTTTTTAGACACTGAAAAACTACATTCCAATCGGCTCTGAGGTGACAATTTGGAACCAGTGGGAAGCTTCACACACCTGTTCCTTGAGGCTGTGCACTTTGGCCCTCTCCTGCTCCAGCGCGGCTTCTAAGGCATGGACGAGCTGCTTCGTCTGGCGGTCCTCCTCCTCCTTCCGCTGCAAGACCGCCTGTACCTACAGCACATTGCCGATGCGGCACGTGAGAAGGGACTCAAACTTCAGAGGCCAGCGGAGCCCCAGGAGGAAGCAGGGCCACTGTGTCAGGGCCACGCGGGGAACCTGGCAGCATGGTGACACGCAGCGTCACGATGCGCTGCCAGCAAGTGCACAAGGCGGCAGAGTCGGGAGAATTCCGTCTCTGGAGAACGTGAAACCTGAGACCGCAGCAAAACCGTAGAGCTGCACTCAAGCACGCAGCGAGGAACCCAAAGCGTGCCTGTGAGTCAGGGGCTATAAACGCAAATACCGTCACCGTGAGGTAACCGGGTATGGCAGGGGTGGGAACCGGTGCCGAATAAAAGTCGACAAGCTCTCTGATCGCTGGGTACTTTGAGGCGGGAGCTGGACAGGGCTGCTGACGGCCCCGTGAGGATGGCACCGGAGCGCAAGGCCTTCTCGCCAGTCTCAGAGAGGCTGCAGAGCCAGAGGGGCTGAGAACAGAGTCTAGAGAGGGAGCCCCCCCCACCCAGGGTTCAAGTCCCATCTGTGACTCACAGAGGGAAGGACCCCTCATGACCAGCGGGACCCCCTCGAGCAGGGAAGCTAACGGACTGGTCACAGCATTCACACCTCAGTCGGTGGGGGGGGGGGGGGGGGGGGCATCAGGAGCCCCCAGCTCTGCCCCACACCCCAGAGCTGCGAGGCGGGTTTCTGACTCCACCAGACCCCTTCGCCCGTTTCCGCATCTCTGCGGTGGAGCAGCGTTCTGCTTCAGGGGCTGGGACGCATGCGTGAGGCCACACCGGACACAGAGCTCCCTGCCCTGCGGCAAGGCCCTGCCTCCGACAGAGGAGTCTGAGTACCTGGAGGTTCAGCTGGACCAGGTCGGCCTCCCTCTTGGCTAACGCGGTTTCTAAGATGCTGTTGTGTTCCCGCAGGGCCGCGTTGGACTGCCCCAGGCCCGTAAGCTTCCCTCTTTCATGCTCCAACTCAAGGGCCAACTTCTTATTCAACTCCTCCAGGCGCTTTATCTTCCTCCTGAAGCCTCTGGACTCTTGCAGCTGAAACAGACGGAAGGCGCTGGGAAGTCACCTAATCACATGTTCTGGCTGATGAGCTAGGTTCCTGTACACCAGAAACCGAGTGCCCGGTGCTAGACAGGCACCCCCCGCCACAAAGAACCGCGGCCAGCCCAGCTTTCTCCTGGGAGCCCGGGACGCTGTGGAGAGCCCTTGGTGACATCACCAACTGCCAAGTGCGGCATCACCCAAAGCCACGCTGTCTCTGGGCCAGAGAGTCACGGGAAGTTCTTTACGAGAATAGATCTTCTCGTTACCTGAAACCTGAGCATTCTAACTGGGGACATTTTAGCCCTCGTGGTCTGACAACCCCTATGCTGGAGGGGTGCCTGAGAGAATGCTGGGCGACCACGCCTGTGGGGAGTCCAAGCAGTAAGGTGTGTGTATGGGTAGGGGTGTGTGTGTGTGTGTGTGTGTGTGTGTGTGTGTGTCCGTCCGTCCGGGACCCAGACAAACGGGCCGATGGCACACAGAAGCACGGTGTGGATGTGAGCCGCGGGCCGGCTCCTGCCTCTGTAGGCACCTCTCTGCCTGCAGCAGAGCTGCATGGGGGCAGCAGGGCCTGTCCGGCTGTGTGAGGATGAAACCTGGCCTACCTCATCCTCCAGCTCCAGCACCTTCTCCCGGTACTCCTCCAACTCCTGGCTGGTCAGTGAGATGATCTCCTGGAGCTCCTTCTCCAGCATCGTCTTGCTGTGGGCGACGGCCTGCAGCTCTGCCTCCAGAGCCTGGATTCTCTCCTAAGAGCCAGGACAGGAAGGTGGATTTGCTCACGGGTTTCAACGTGGCATGTGACAGGCGCCCCCCCTCGCTCCCCACAGGAGAGGGACCTACGACCTGTGGCAGGGAAGCTGCACCAGGCAGAACGGAACTACCACCCGGTGCACTGCACACACTCGCCCTCGTCTCCACACGTGATGTGTGTTTCTTAGCCGTTATACTGAAGGACGGTCTACTGTCCATCTCGCTCCGGCCTCACTATACCGATAATCCACGGTGAGTAACCTGCCGAAGGTCCCGTCTGACAAGTATAAACACAGACTGTGCGTGGGGGACGGCAGGCTCCATGTGGCACTTTACGGCCTGCCCCCGACACGTTTAAGTCCCAAAATTAAAAATCAGGCAGCGAAAGGTTTTCAACTTAAAGGAAAGTTGCAACTTAATACATTTCCCCCTCCCATTTTAGAAAGTAAACAGGTAAAAGCAGCATGTGATATTCTCGGTTTGGTAAGAAAACAGCGTGCTGTGACACAGTGTCTTCCCGCTCAAATTCTTTCATGGGGAGGAGACCGTAACAAACTTCATTTAAGAAGAAACAATCCCTAAACAGATGTTGGATAGGAACAAACAGAGGCACGTCAACTAGTCAGGTAAAACTTCACACTGGCCGAAGCTGGCAGGGTGTGCGACACCCAAGACCGCGTCGGACTCACAGACACGGGGGACGCTCAGGGAACTCTGACAGCCTGCATCACAGGAATAAAAATGCCCCCCAAGGGGCACCTACGTGGCTCAGTCGGTTAGGCGTCCGACTTCAGCTCAGGTCGTGATCTCACACTCTGTGAGTTTGAGCCCTGCGTCGGGCTCTGTGCTGACAGCTTGGAGCCTGGAGCCTGTTTCGGATTCTGTGTCTCCCTCTCTCTCTCTGCCCCTCCCCGACTTGTGCTCTGTCTCTTTCTCTTAAAAATAAAATGTAAAAAAAACACAACAAATTGGGGCCCCTGGGTGGCTCAGTCGGCTGGGCAGCCGACTTCGGCTCAGGTCATGATCTCGCGGTCCATGAGTTCGAGCCCCGCATCGAGCTCTGTGCTGGCAGCTCAGAGCCTGGAGCCTGTTTCAGATTCTGTGGCTCCCTCTCTCTGACCCTCCCCTGTTCATGCTCTGTCTCTCCCTGTCTTAAAAATAAATACAACGTTAAAAAAAAAAATTAAAAAAAAAAAATTAGAAAAAAATGCCCCACAAGCCCAGAGCCCCTGCCCTGCTGGCCCCATCCTCTGTCCTCCTCCAGGACAACCTCCATCCATTTACCCTAAAAAACCATCCGGAGCAAAAGGTTTTTGCCTTCCTTCCAGCAGGAAGAGCAGGCAGGTGCCCCTCCCCAGGGTCCCTCTTCTCCTGTCAGCAGAGCCACTCACAGCCGCCCGCAACCCAGACACCAGAGGCCGCCCCCTCGCTAGCCCCTGGCCTGCGCCGTCGACACACGGGCTCTCCCTCCCAAGGGAGCAACGTGCTTCAGTGGCCCCTCCTTCTGGCTGTTCCGCAATCTTCGTCTGGACCTGTCATCTCTCAGCTACTGCAGGACTCCACGCGGTCTCCCTGTTACAGCCTCGCCTGACCCCAGCTGTCCTCGACCACCGCCCGTCAATGCCCACCACAGAAGAGTGAGATCTCACCCTGCCCGAGTCGCCGGTCAGTCCTCCATCCCATGCCAGTCCCAGCTCAGAGCCAACGCCTGCCCACCTGCACACACCCACACCCCGGCAGCAGGACCCCTGCCCGACCCACTGCACCCCTTAGATGCACAGCACAGATCTTCCTGCACACCCTGCACAGGAACATTCCCCTGCAGAGATGTACCCCCATCTACTCTAATGCCTCCTGTTTATTCAAGACCAGTTCAAATATTACACCCTTCAAGAAGCTTCTCTGGACTCTCCAAATACTCCCTGACCCCCCTACACTGGCACTCAGGCTGCTCACAGCACTTTACCCGCCCAGGAAAATTCCTCCACAGACGCTGAAGGGGTGCGGGAAAGGACAGGGGTGGGGAGACCGAGGGCCCGCACTGAGGGAGCAGGCAACGGCGTGCTCCTCGAAGGTCCGCCGGGGGCTGATCTGTGCAGTCACGCTGCTGGCATGCGACACTTCACAGAAATGCCGCCTACACGCTAGCTCCGCCCCGTCTCTCCAGACTCTTTCTCAAGGTGTTCCAAGCAAACGTTTGTTAAGACATCAAGTCCCCAGAACCGAGTGCACGACCGGCTGAGTGGCGGGAGCGGACGGGTTACCCACGTGCAGAGTGAGGTCGCTGCCGCCGCCAGCGCCCTGGGCTCTCAGCTGGCTCAGCTCCGCCTCTGCCGACTCCTTGGCCGCGAGGGCCTCCTGCAGGCGGCGGCTCAGGATGCCCACAGCGCTCTCATAAGCCTTGTGCTTGGTCTTCATCTCCTTCTGGGCGCTGCTCAGGTCTGAGCCCAGCCGCTTCATCCTCTGCTTCTGTTCCATGATGGCCCTAGGGCGTGACGGGCGCACAGAGAAGGCAATCTGAACTCACTTCCCACGAGTCCTCCGAAGGACAGGCTCTCGCATCCTCCCCCCCCCCCGCCCCCCCCCCCCCCCCCCCCAGCTGGCTGCTGCACCTGCCAGGCCTGATCCTGTAGCGGGGGCCTGTGTTGGCTGCCCCCACAGAGACCAGCACAGCGCTCAGGTCTGCCCTGATCCCCTCCTGGAGGGGGTGCTCTTGTGAGGGCAGAGAACACTTCTGTCCTCCCAAACAAACTCTTCTCAAATAGCAGTAAACATCTTAACCTGCTTACAAGCAACCTCCAAGGGATGAAGGCAGAGCAGGGCAGGACACGGGATATGCCGCAGGGTTACAGGCCCCTGAAGGCTACCCGGTGTGCGTATACACGGCAAGAGGGATAAACGCAAACATTGGCCCTGCCTGGGGACCCGGCAGGGGGAAAGGCGTTGCCACACGCCGCTGGCATGTAATAGACACACAAGGGGAGTGCATGTTAACTGCGAAACTATGCAGCCACGGAACTGTGCTGCGATCTGCTCTCCAGCGGTAACTTTGGAGTCTGACTTCCTTGGCTGCCTGTGAGTAGGCCCCAGCAGAGCTCAAAGCCGCTCACGCCCACCCCTCCCGCCCACACATGCCTCAAAGTCCACTCACTTGGTGGCTTCTTGCTGGAGCTCCTCAATCTGCTTCTTGAGCACCTCGTTGGCCTCTGTAAGAGCTACCATCTGCTCTTTATCAAACTGCAAAGACTTCAGAAGGAGAGAGGAAAAGACGAAGTGAGGAGACCAAACCTTCCCTGGGCGGCCTGACTCCCGGGACCAGCCTCCTTGAGGGCAAACGGTGCCGTTTCAGGGCCACCCTCAAGGACAAGGGCCCTGAAGAGGACCCTGACAGACAGGGTTTGCCCTTCGTATAAACGACTGCTTTAGAAAGGTCCAGGGTGCTGGAGGGAGTGCCTGGGAAGGACCGAAGGCTGGGGTGGAACCCTCTGGGATGCAGCCCTCACCCACGGTCCCCAAGGACCACTGCTGCCCGAGCCCCCCCAGGCTCCTCTAGGCCCCCCAGCACCCGCAGGACTGAACTACAGACGGATGATGGCCTCCAGCCTCACGCTGCCTCCCACCTCGCTGGCTGCCCTTTCTCATTTCTTTCTGGGCGGTGAGAACCGCCTCCCAGGACAGGCTGGGTCCCCCACAGCCCCAAGCACCTCAAGGAACACGTGACCTGGGTGCTGCAGGTGTTACCCCCCAGGTCCCCGGCTCCTGGTGGCTCCTCTCGTGCCCCCTTCTCCCATCTGCACCTCCCAGGCCCGGCCTGCAGCCTCACCCAGTCTGCCCGCCTGGGTCCCACCTGGCCATCCGGTGGGACCTGGGAGACATCCCACAGGACGGAGCCCCTGGTCTCCCCCGGCTGTTCTGTCACCCTCTCATCTCAGGAAACACTCATCTGCAGGACAGGAGTCTGGACCGGGGTCCTTTTGCCTCCACTCACCTCCCGTGGACCACAGGGCCCCTCCCGTGTCACCAGCCCCCTCCCCCGAAAGCCTAGAGCTCACAGAGCTGCTGTGGCGTCACCAGCCAGCCCAGCGCCTCCTCCCGCGTCGTGTCCCCCACACAGGGCTCCCGGCTTCCTGCCCGCCTCAGACTCTCCCTCGGCTCTCCCAATGCCAGTTCCCAGAGGCCGGGCCTCGCCCGTCCCTTCTTCTGTCCATCTATCCCTCCAGGACAGGGGCTCCAGGCGGGACTGGTTCCAGGCTGTCCTGCCCTCTACCCGGACACAACACACCCCTGGGCACATCTGGCTGAATCTCCGGACCTGTAAGTGCGTCTCCATCTCGTCGCGCTCCCTCTGCACCGCCTGCAGATGCCCCTCGAGGTCGGCCATCTGCTGACGGACTTGGGACACTTCCTTCTGCAGGCGCACATGCTCCACATCCACGGACTTCTTCTCCCCTTGAACTTTAATTAACTCTTGCCTCAGTTCCTTCAGCTCTGAGTCCAGCCTCTTCTTCGTGGCCTTGAGCTCACCAATGAGCTGGTCCTTGGAGGTGGCATCCCGCCGGTAGGCCTCCACCATCACCTGCCCGAGGAGACAGAAGCTGCAGCCGGGACAAGGCAGGGTCTCGGGGCTCACGCGGCTTCAACCAAAGTGCTCACCACTCGTCCACAGCATAACGCCTCTTGGACCACAGAGAACACATCCCACCAAGTCCAGGACACCATCAACTGAGGCACAGCATCGTGTCACGCGCCTAAACACATCTGGGTGATGTGCACAGCAGGGGTCGCCTGGCGGCTTCACCTTCCTCAGGCCCCAGGCTCCTGACGGGCCCTCCCCCCACCTGCATCTCGGCACAACATCCAGCACCACTTCTAACTGTCCCTCAGGTCGCCCTTCCCCAAACCCTTGGTGTCGGCCACACTTCACACTCATCCTCCGACAGCCTCCATCAGCTTTGTGGACACAGAACGTGCGTCCCCACCCTCTGCGCCAACCAGGGCTCCCTTCGGCGCCACATCAGGGCGGAACTTTCTCACAGACACGTTAACAGAAGAGTCTGTCTGTGCTGCAGCAAAGCACACGCCCTCTGACGTGACGGCAGAGTGGGATCGTGTCACAGATGCCGACCCCACTCTGAAGCCACATCCCGACCTGAGACATTAAAATACAAGAGGTGAGGCTGTCGCTTGGAATCAGTGTCTTTAAACAGCATGGCAGGGGCCGAGGTCTCGCCTTCTTCTTGACCGGTCTTGTTCTACGCAAGTGATTAAACCACACGGGACCTTTCTCCACACTTACTGCACACAAAGAAAACCGACAACACGTTTTTACCTTTTGTTGAAGAAACTGCTCCTTGACTTTCTGCGTCTGCTTTCTCAGAGTGGCAGCTTCCTGCTGCAGGTGCCCCACCTACAAAGGACACGCGTGCCCACACGTTACATTGTGGGAGCTCCATTTCCCGCGCTGGCTTGACTCTGGGTCCGTGTGTCAGGACACCCACCTCCACGGCTGGAGAGACAGCCTCCCGGGGGACGGGGAGGCCAGCCACCAACCCACCTCCCACCTCCGTTTTCAGAACAGTGTCTCTGTCCACAGGGTTGCCACCAGAGACCCCACAACAATACAGGCAAAGCTCAAATGGGACGCGGAGCGCCTCCGGGGTCCGCTGGCATCCCTCTTACCGAGCCAACAGTAAAACCACATTCAGACCCACCCAGAAGGTCCCTGACAAGTGAGCGGCCCAGGGTAGTGTTCGCAGGGGAAACACGGGCTCCTTTCACTCTACTTCCCAGAGGAAAACCTCCACTAGTTTCCTCGCACTGGATGCTCGGGGGTGGTGGTCTGAAGGCAAACCGTTCCCGGACACTAACTATTGCTTTACACCCCGCAGTCCTCCTGTTCCGCGTGCGAATGTCTGCCTGGGTCGGGTCACGTCACAACGTCACGCTGTCAGCACAATGGCCCCCAAAGCGGCGAGCCGGCTCGTGTCCACACCCGCCCCTCTGTCTCCCGCCCTCACCCACTGACACACGACCATCCCACCACGTGTCCAGCAGGCCCCACCGCAGGCATACAGCAGGGAAGATCCAAACGTTCCACATAACTTTTCCCGCGTCTGAGCTCTACGTCACCTGCAAACAGACGCTGGGGTTTCTTGGGAGCTTACTGTCCACACCCCACACGTGACTCGCTTTCCCAGCCCCGGGCATCTACGTTGCCCGTAGTCAACGGGATGGGAAGCACGTGACCTGCAGGCGTGGGTCCCTCCCCGGCAAGCGCCCTTCCGCGTTTCCACAACCAGGCGATCAAAGATGGGACGGGACAACTGCCCTGGTTCTCACACGTGTGGCCTCCGCTCCTAACGAAACGACAGCGAGCGCAGTACCTGGCTGGACTTGACGGCCAACTCCTGTCTCAGCTGCTCCAGAACCTGCGACGTCTCCTCGGCGCCCTCTGCCAGGCGCTGCGCTCCCCTGTCCAGCCCCTCCCCGCCGCTCCGGGCCGCCTGCAGGGCCACCTCCAAGACAATCTTCTCGTTCTGCAGGGAGTGGATCGCGTCGTCCCTGGAGGCGGCCTCCTCCTGCAGCTCCTCCAGCCGGGCCTGCAGCTCGTCGTAGCGCACCTGCACGTCACCCAGGGCGCGCTCCCGGGCCTGCAGCGCCTCCTGCGCACAGGTGAGCTGCTTTAGCAGGTCGAGGTGCTCCTGCCGCAGGGCCTCAAGCTGCTGGTCTCGCTGCTGCAGCGCCAGCTTCACCTGGAAGACAGGAACCAGGGTCAGCGTCCTGCCCCGGAATGAGAACGCCACCCGGCCCCCTCCCCCCGCCGCCCAGCGCACGGACACAAAGTGCTGGTACGTGCGGGGGACACCCGGCCGGCACGGCGACAGCGGCCGCTCTGATGTGACATCACAACGAGTCCAAAGGACACACCGCACAGACAGGCACCGCGAGGACGGCCGCACGAGGACGGCCATGTGTGGCACCGGGGCGTCCCCACGAGGCCACGGAGGGCTTGCCTGCTCCAGCTGCTGCTCGAGGGATGCGGCCGCGGCCGCCACCTTCTGCAGCTGCTCCTTCTCGCCCTCGAACTCCTCCAGCCTCCGCTGCAGATCCTCCTCCACCATCGTCTTGGCCTCTTGAATCTGCGCAAAGGCAGCCTCCTGGTCCAACATGTCGGCCTGAGCACAGGAAACCGTGCTGTTTATTTTATTTATTTATTTATTTATTTATTTTTTAAAAAATTTTTTTTTTCAACGTTTATTTATTTTTGGGACAGAGAGAGACAGAGCATGAACGGGGGAGGGGCAGAGAGAGAGGGAGACACAGAATCGGAAACAGGCTCCAGGCTCTGAGCCATCAGCCCAGAGCCTGACGTGGGGCTCGAACTCACGGACCGCGAGATCGTGACCTGGCTGAAGTCGGACACTTAACCGACTGCGCCACCCAGGCGCCCCAAGGAAACCGTGCTGTTTAAAGAGCAGGAAGACCCGCCACCCTGGGGAGAGGCCCTTGTCTGTCACCATCACGTCCCCAACCCGCAGGCAGAGGAGCCTGGGGCCAGAGGGGCCAAAGGCTGGTGACCTCCGGCCGTCCAGTCCACTCTGCTGACCCTTGGGACCGGCTGAGGGAGAAGCCAGCAGGCAACCCAGGTTTAAGAAATGGGATGAACCAGGGTGTCCGGCTGACTCTTGACCCCAGGGTTGTGCGTTTGAGCCCTGGGTTGGGTGTTGAGATGACTTAAAGCTTAAAAAAAAAAAGAAAGAAAAAGAAATAGGATAAAGTGCTGAACGACACCCCCATGGCTGCCTCTGCCGTGAAGACAGGCTGCAAGGTGTCCCTGCTTTGGGGATGTGCCACTGGGAACACTGTCACTGAGCTGGTAAAACCAGACCGAGGCTGGGGGACAAGTACGGATGGAGTTCTTTACAATTTGCTTACGCAGATAAGATCCAACACCTACGTATGTTTCCCGAGGAAAAATGTCAGCTTCTAACTTAAATGTTTCCAGGTCTTTGGCACCAGGCCATGACGCAATTCTCTTCTGTCACCCGCCTCACCCGTGAGGACACGGGGGCACGCGCGGAGAAGCAGGAGGGGGCGAGCGCCAGTCACGGGACGCTGACTTTCCACATCCCCAGCACAGAAGCGCCAGGCCACACGCTGCCCAGACCTTGTGCACCTTCCTTCCTTCTTCCCAACAAGCCTACTGAGCAGGTGTCACCATCCTCATCTCATAAATCAAGGGAACAAGGCTCAGAGAGGATAAGAAATGGTACAGGGTCTCACAGCTAAGGAGAACAGGTCAGAGCTACTGCCCCCACTGCCCTGGAAACAATCTGCAGGTCCAACTGGCCACATCCTAAGTCGCTCGTGTGCTTGCTGGGGGGCCAACGGAAACACAAGCTGAGTGCTCAGAGACAGGAAATGCTTACCACTGCGAGGCTGTCAGAGACACGGCATCTCAGAGACACACACACTACCCTCCTCCTGCCCACCTGCTAGCCAGCACCTTCCCAACCGCGGGGCCGAGTGCAGGGCTCCAGGCCCACACAGTTAGTGGAAGATAAGTCAATGCCGGCAACTCAGATCAGACAGACGGATGAGTTTCCAGTGATGTGAGGAACAGAACTGCCAAACCCTGAATCACTGTCACTTGTCCAAAAGGTTAGTTTAATAGACATCTGAATGGATAGAGTATTAGTGTTTACGCACACACATCTGTAAGTTTTCTCAACCTTGACGAGTTCACGCCGCAGCGTGAAAAGAGCAAGCCCCAGAGCCGCCTGGCCCTCACCTCGATGCCCTGGAGCCGAATGGCAATGCGCTCCTTCTCCTTGATGGATCTGTGCTGGGCTTCCGTCAGCTGGTGGGACAGGGACACGTTCTCAAGTTTCAGGTGCTCCAGGAGGCCTGCCTGGGTCATCTGTCCAACCTTCAGAGAAAAATTCCACAAGGTAGAAAGTGGCTAGATTCCAGACACAAGCACAGCCCGGCCCACCCCAGAGGCCATGAAAGTGAGGGTCCTATCCAGTGACAACCGCAGGGGAAACTGTTCCCCAGGACCCTGCTACACAGGGCTCACTGCCCACCCTCCTGTCACCGATCCTGACACTGGGGCTGTCTGTGTGTGCCGAAGAAGGGCAGGCTGGCAGCCCGGAGGCCAGTGGTTAATACCCCCAAGGCTACATACGCACTTTGTAGCAAAACCTACACAGAAGTTCCTGCTGAAGGTATTATCTGAGGACCCTCAAGGTGAGGGCTCTCACCTGGATGGCAGGGACAGCAGCGGCTGGAATTTGCCCCCAAAATGACCTGTCCAACTATGACCGGCCACATCTCACGCCTTGGCCTCTCAGTGCCTAACTGTCCGAGATACTCGCCAGGCTGACCCTGGCCATTCCCAGGAAGCAATCCAGCCTGGGGTCAGACCCTGGCTGTCACAGACTATTAGACCTCCTTTGACCCACCACCTCTTACAGAGAAGGTGCCCAGCTTTACAGCACAGTGTGCCAGCCCCAAGAGGGGGCTCGGTAAAGAGAAGCCAGGGGACACGGCTCTGTGACCGGACCTTCGAGCATGTTACTTCCAGATACAAGGTGAACACTCGTTGACACTGTGAGATGCCACATGTGACAAGTTGTGAATTTTGGGGTCTCAATGGAAGCTACTCAGAACAGGAGAAGGTACCATTTGCTAGGACTGTGTTTTGTTTTGTTTTGTAAGTTTCCTTATTTCAAGGCATCCCTACACCACACGTGGGGCTCAACACATAACTTCAAAATCAACAGTCGCATGCACTTCCAGCCGAGCTGGTCGGGTGCCCCTGCTGGGACTTGTGTTTTAAGGCAACGACAGAATAAAAGCCACTCTGCTCTATGCTGCCTCCTGAATGTGCCTGGCAATACTTCTGTGTTACCAGAGAAAGAGAGAGAAAACGTCCTCACCTAATCAGGAAGGCGGATCCCGGAATCTGGAGGTGCCTGAGAAAGTCAGGTACAGCTGACTCTCCTCCCCAGAGCCCCTCCTCCGCTCTGCCCTCCAACTTCATTTCTGACTCGGGGAAAGACACACAAATGTAGCTTCCTTAACTGTTTCGTGTCTCATGTAAAGGCACCATCACTGCAAGCTTGCGTTAACGTGCATGGTGATTTATTTCCAAGTATGTTGGAAGTAGAACAAATATGTACCTGCGGGGTCCTTTAGCTTGAAACATACGTAACAAATTTAAGAACATTTCTATTTCATATATCTGCAGACTGTAGATTTTTTTTAATGATATTCATTTTTGAAGGAGAGAGACAGAGTGTGGGGGGGGGGGGGGCTGGGCAGAGAGGGAGACACAGAATCCAAAGCAGGCTCCAGACTCCAAGCTGTCAGCACAAAGCCCAACGTGGGGCTCGAACCCACAAACCACGATATCATGACCTAAGCCCAAGTTGGACGTTCAAATGACTGAGCCACCCAGGTGGCCCCCCGTAGATTTTTTTAAGTTTATTTACTCATTTTGAGAAGGAGAGAGAGTGTGCAAGTTGGGGAGGGGCAGACAGAAAGAGAGAAAGAGAGAAAGAGAGAAAGAGAGAGAGAGAGAGAGAGAGAGAATCCGAAGCAGGCTCTGCATGGTCGGGTCAGCGTGGAGCCTGATGCAGGGCTCAAACTCAAAGACCATGACATCATGACCAGAGCTGAAGTTGTACGCTCAACCACTGAGCCACCCAGGTGCCCCTAGATTTTGTTTTTTATGTTTATTTATTTGTTTTGAGATAGTGAAGCAGGGGAGGGACAGAGAGAGAGGAAGACACAGAATCCAAAGCAGGCTCCAGGCTCCGAGCTGTCAGCACAGAGCCTGACGCGGGGCTCAAACTCACAGACCGTGAGATCATGACCCGAGCCAAAGTCGGACGCTCAACCAACTGAACCACCCCAGCGCCCCTAGATTTTATTTTTTAAAAGAGCATTTAGTGGAGTTAGTATTTTATATCTTCTACCCGAGAATTAAAGTTTTAGTTAGTCTATAATATTTCATCCGAACAAAGAAAACCAAAGGGAGAGAGAGCAAAACCCATGTCTGCATTCAAGAAGAAGACAGAGGCTGACCAAAGCACCACTCAGCACCCTCCTAATCAACCTAATTAGTCCAAGGCCCCAAGACTTGGAGCAAAGTGCCTTTCAGCCACTTGCCTGTCATCCTGACCGCCTCTGGAGCGCAATGAGCCCAGAGAAAGGGGCCTTGAGGGAAAGTGCAGACCAGCATTCCTCTGCAGCCTGGACAGACACCTGCCCTCACCACCCCCCAGAATCCGAGGCTGACACGCCTGCACCCCAACAAAATGGAGGGCAGTGGGAGAGCTCATGCTGCAAAGACCTGGTGGTCAAGGAGCTGGAGCAGAGACCAGCTCCAACCAGGAAGGGGATGCACACTGTGCCCCTTGTGTGTCAGAAACCACGTCCCAGGAGGGCAGCGACCAGGGCCCAGAGCTGGTGCCAGAGTCCCCAGACCCGGGCAGACGTGGGTCTGAGAGCTGGGTTCAAACCACTACAGGCGCCCCCCAGGGGGGGCTCGTCACAGAACGAAAAGTGATGCAGCAGAAGCTGTAAGACCCCTTGTGTCAGAAGGTCACGGACAGCGGCTGCTCCGCAGGCTGGAGAAGAAGCTAAATGAGCGGCGAGCAGACTTTCCCTAAAGGCAACCGTGAGACCTGAAAACAGAAGGACTTAATTTAGGGAAAAGGCCAGGGCCCCACACGAGACACGTCCGGGGCCGTACCTGGATGTGGGCCATCTCGCCCTGCAGTCGGACCCGGGCCTCCTGCGCCAGGGCGAGCTGCTGCTGGTACCACTGCCGCACGTGCTGCAGAGACGCGATCTCGGCCTGGGACGCCTTCAACTTGCTGCTCAGCGTGGTCCGCTCCAGCTGCACCTGCTGTAGCTGGCTCTGCAGGCCCGTCATCTGCTGTCGCAGGTCGTGCACTGAAGGCAAGCACAGCAGCTCAGGGCACCCACTCCTCAGGAGCCCGCAGCTCCGCACCGACGCCCCACGCAGACTCGGTGTCTCCCCACGGACGCCCCACACGGTGTCCGTCTCTCCACGCGGACGCCCCACGCAGACTCAGTGTCTCTGCAGAGGTCACACTGCAGTTGTGGATGCCGAACCGTGGCTCCCAGAGAAATACAGGAGTGAACAGATCAATATACAACCTTGTCTCGTGAGCTTGTGTACAAAGGCATTTTACTTAATCTGTACTTTTGGCCCATCAATACTGAACTCACAGCCAACGGCACCGTAATTCATGCCCGAAGGAAGCTCACCGAACACACGGAACTTCCTCTGTGAGACACGTCACAGACATCTCACACTTAAGAGCACAAGATAGTGCTTGGACTTCGCTTTAAATACAAAACCTCCCTACAAAGCACAAAGACGCAGAGGCTCTGACACTAGACCGGACAAGGGCACCCGCTCACACAGGAGAGCGGAGCACTGCCTCATCCCCTCAGCGGGAAGCGTGAATGTCAAGCGGCACCAGCCGTGCTCAGCGCTGCACCTGCCTGCGAGGGACTGTCCTGCTTCAGGGTTACCGACAAATCTGAGTGTGCCCGTGAACGCATAACTACAGACCTGTGGGTACCGAGGGCCAACTGCGTGCCCGCAAAGCCACTGTGGGTGCCCAGGCGGCACCTGGTATTGTGCTAATTGCACCAAAACCCGGTTCACTGACGTGGTCAACTCTTGCCACTAATGAGGGCAGAGTGGGAGGAAAGGGGGCAGGAAGTCACAGATGACCTAAATCACGGTGCAAACCAAAGTGGCCAAATATTAAGAAAAACACCTACCATTCTAAAGACAGTTCCCAAAAATTAAAAAACAAACAAAAAACCATCTCAGTTTAAGAGGATCCACGACCTCTTATCTGAAACTCTTGGGGCCTGATGTGTTTCAGAGTTCAGATTGCCAGCACCTCAGAAAGGCGACCCCAGCGAGAACCACAGGAGACACACCGTCAGCTCCACGGGGGCGTCCACACCGCGCTGCGGCCCTGTGTGAGTGCGGTCAGTGCTGCTGCCCGACGGGCTTTGGTCATCAGGCCCCGCAACCCAGACTTAACAATTATCTTGGTGCTCAGAACTTCCCGGATTTTATAATTTTCTTAAGGGACTGCGTATCGGGAAATGCCCAAAGACTGAAAACAGTCTACGGCGTGTTTCTCAGCCGAGCAGTTTCTTCTTTCTGGTGCCAGAAAAGTCTGTCACAGCAGTCTGTCACTCTTTGTTTTCTGTCATCACATCTGAAGCCCTGTCTCACGGCCTTGTGGCCCTCCAGAGCAGCCCCCCAAGCCACCCCTCTGTTCTGCGAGAGGAACCCCGTCTGCCTGGCCCGCACCAGAGGCTGTGCGGTCTGGGCCAACCGTGGCTCTCCGCTGCCCCCTGCCCTGCCCCTCCTCCTCCTGTCAGCCAGCACGGAGGTGCTGCGAGCACGCGGGCCGTGCTGGGCGCCCAGCGGGGTGTGCAGCACACGCCCCGGGATGAGAAGACGGCGCGAGGACAGGGCTACAACAGGTTCTCTGTGCACAGCCTGCCGCCACCAGCGTCCCACTTGTCTCTCCCTCCAGAGGGGACTCCCACAGGGATCCACCACCACCAAAAGCTGCACTTGAAGTAGGAAATACAAAGGTTTACTCATCAACAGTGTCGGCTTTCAATCTTTTAAGCACAACCTGCCATTCTGAGGAAAAAGTGAGCCGCGCCTGCCCCCGCACGACAGGCTTTGAAGGCAGAGCAAGGTAGTAACGTTACTACCAACTAGCAAGGGTCTGGAGTTCGTTTCCAAGACCCGAGTCCACTCCGCCCCCCACCTGCCGCGCTCACCTGTGTTGTCCTTGCTGAGGATGCTCCTCTGCATCTCTTCCACCTTGGCCACGAGTCGCTGGTACTGCTCCTCGGCCAGCTGCAGGTCGCTGTTGGACGATGCCAGGCTGGCGTTCTTGGCTTCCAGCATGTTCTGCAGGTCAGTCATTGCTCGCTCCAGGTCCCAGCAGGACCGCTTCAAGGTGTCCACCTCCGAACTGAGCGAGTCCTGCTTCTGCTGGCTGCTGTGGCTCTGCTCCACCTGCGCCTGCAGCCTCGTGCTCAGGGCAGCCAGCTGCGCCTGGAGCTCCGCCTTCTCTTTAAGTGCCTGGACAGACCCCCCAACCGGAAAGCGGCTCTCAGACGAGCCACTGCCGCCCGTGCGTTAAGAGCGCCACCGAGAGGAGCCGCGGAGACTCAGAGGGAAGCACTGTGTCTCCCGGGCTCGCAGCTGCTCTCGCACCAACCGCTCTCCCGGGAGGAGGCAGGTCCTCCACACAGGCCCGAGGGGCAGGAGGGGTGACCAGAGCCGCTCACGCTCTGCGCAGCAGCGCCCGGGCCGTGCGAGCACCCGCTCACCCATGAGGACGTTGGAAAACACATTTGCTCAAAAAAGAAACGAGTGCAGCACTGCGCACACGCACACACCCCAAGAAAGAACACCAGGCGTGCTGAGGGAGCCCCACAACAAGTGCCGTCAGATTCAGGTCTGGGACCGTGCCTCCCGGGAAAGGCCCCCTGCTACTGCGCACGAGGGGCTCTGAGGGGCTCCAGCCGGAGCCGCTGGGCACGGGGCAGCCCGAGGCCCGGCCCGGCGCCGGGTGGCGGCACCGCAGGGACACGGTCGGTAGGACCGAGGGGGAGTGAGCGGGAGGTGGGGCCTCCACGAGCAGAGGCCTTCGGGCAGCAGAGAACGTCTGAGAGACGGCGGGAAGGCACGTGCCCTGTCTGCCATCAGCATCTCCCGCCCACCCAAAAATCCATCTGTGAGGCGTGTGGACGGGAATCCCAAAGCGCAAAGACGGGCAGACAGATGCACATCAACACGCGTGAGGGGAAAACCAACATGAGGAAGACGAACATCAAATTCAGCAAACGGGACGACAAATACCCCAAAAATCCAGTTAGGTGAGCAAACACAATGAGATTTTGCAATAATAATAACAACTTGGATTTTAACAGGGAGGCCAGAAAGGATCACACCCGCCACAATCCACACAACTCAAGAGCCAGTCAGTATCCTAGGAGGAAAAGAAGGTAAAGTAAAATAAACACAAGCAAAGGTTCCTACATCACTCGTGGGCCGGAGGTGCAAATGAAGCAGAAATGCGCTGGATGAGGTTCTACGGGGACAGTGACAACCATGAGCCACCACAATTCACCTTGAAATCGCAGCAACCACCGCCAGGTTTACGTGCACAGAGGGGTCGGTCTGCGTCCCTGGACCACGCCATTCAACAAACCACACCAGGCTCGAGAGGAAGCTACTCCCGCCACGAGCCGTTGCCCCACACCCTGTGCTGGGACGCGCTCCTGAAGGACACCCATGCTGCCGCGACACTGCCTCTGTGCCCGTGTGTCCCCTGCTCTCCACACCAAATGGACACAGCTGAATTCAACTCAACAGATTTACCCCACTTGCCAAGGAAAACTGAAAATTAAGGGGCAGAAATGGTTTTCAGGAGTAGACTGAACAGATACAGCAAAGCTCACATCAGAAAAGGCAGAACCCGCAGCAGAAAGTGTTAAAAGGGCAAAGATGACACTTTTACCAGTGTCTTTTACGGTGAGACCCGCCAACGGGACTGTCGGGCCCGCATCCCAGAGTCAGGACCGACATACAGGGAGACACCGAGCCACGCAGGCGGACAAAGGGTGAGGACACAGAGGACTGAGCACCCAGCCCGCAGGCCGCGCACATGCGCCCCGAAGCCGTGGCGCCTTCCCGGCCTCCAGCGTCCGTTACCTGACTGGCCTCTAAAGACAACGCCTCCAGCTGACCCTCGAGTCTCATCTTGTCTTTCAGGGCCTGCAGCACTGCGTCGTGCGTCTCCGCAGCGGAGCTTTCCAGGGACACGCTGGGGGACAAAGGCACAGAGCATCAGGCGCCAGCTCTCCTCACGCATCCAGAGTCTCTGGGCTCCCCACACCGCCGCTCCAGTCCCCGCCACATTATAAATACAGTTAGAAGGTTTCAGTGGACCACTAACGCTCTTACAAACGCTCCCAAGAAACCCTCCGGGGAGCTGGTCAGCCCAGGGAAGTATCCGTGCAGCTTTAGACACGAGTGTACGTAAATACTGGAAACAGCATCCCTTAACACTGGACGCGGTTCCTGACCTGCTCCCACGTCTTACAGAACGACAGAGTTGTGTAGACAGAAACGTTACACGCTCAGGACGTGACGAGGAGAAACCCAGCGCCGCCGGTCGGCTCTGGAGGTGGAGGGAGCACCCACCTGCTGCAGATGCTGTCTGTCCGGCTGCGCGTCTCCCCATTGACCTCCCGTCCCTGGTCCTGGTGCTCGGCCGCCGCAGCCTGGAGGACATCCGTGATGGAGGGGAACTGGCCCAGGGCAGCGGCGGCGATCTCCTGACCGTTGACCACATAGGAAGCGTCGCGAGTGCCCACGGGGTCCACCAGAAGCCCGCGCGTCCCACGGGTAGACACGCTGCTGAGGGAGGAACTATCGCTCTCGTTCCCGTCAGCCTCGGACGTGTTGTCGCCCGTCAGGGACGCGTTCTCCAGGTGGTCCTCGGCCTCAGGACACGGGCTGACCTCGGACACTACTGATGTCACGCTGCTCCGGCTCTGCTTCAGGGTGCCCCCGGCAGCGTCTGCGGCCGGAGCGTTCCCACCACAGCTCCCGGCACTGGAGTCTTCAGTTTTGTAATCGGCCAGAGACCGGATTTTGCTTGGTTTGGAACTTCTTTTCCCCTTGGGATGCGCCAGGAGCCCCAGGCTGCCCACCTTCGGCCCTCGGGGGACACTGGTGCGCAGGAAGGAGTACTCCTTTGTCAGAGCCACCGGGCTGGCACGGGGCAGGGCCTCCGGGTTCAGCATGAGCTCCGGGTCGAGCGTGCTGGACAGTCGTGCTCTGGCCGCAGGCTGACTGCACTGGGGAGGAAACCAAAGTACAGAAATCACGTCTACGAGTGACAGCAGCGTTCAAACCTCGCGGCCCGAAAGGCTGCACCGGCCACCCTCCCTGCGCCAGCCCTGGGCACACGCCCCGCACGACCAGGACCGTGCAGCATCCCCACGTATCCGGCAGGCAGGGCCTTACAAAGCTGTCCCGTCAGCCCTGCGCACGCACTCTTCTCGACAGGCTCAACCACGTCCAGATCCGAAGCGGCCCTGCTGGGTCACAGCCACCTGAGATGTACGATCACTCAGGGGCTAAGGAGCCGTGCTTCCAGTTACGCACACCTGCTCACGCCGGACTGCTTGAGATTCCAAACCATTGCCATTTTATGTAATTCTTAGATGTTTTATCATGCTGTTGCCGTAAATATTCTCTTTTCCCACTAATTTTATAACTAGCCATATTAGGCTAACTATTGATTTTTTATACTTGTATTTTAAACTGACGATTTTCTGAACCCTCATTATTTTAATAATTTAAAATACATTTTAAGGTTTATTTTATTTTTGAGGGGGGGGAGAGAGGGGGAGAGAGAGAGAGAGAAAGCACGCACGCACAAGCAGGGGAGAGGCAGAGAGAGAGATGGGGGGGACAGAGGATCCGAAGGGGGCTTCACACTGTCAGCACAGATCCCGACACGGGGCTCGAACTCACCAACTGTGAGATCATGACCTGAGCCGAAGTCAGATGCTCAACCTACTGAGCCACCCAGGTGCCCTTATTTTATAATATTTTAATATATTATAATTTTTTTCACTTGATTCTCTGGAGTTTTCCAAGGCATTATCAATACCTGCAAATAACATTTCTCCTCTTTTTCAATATTTATATCTCTTATTTCTTTTTCTTACATTATTACATCAGCTAGAACTTCCCTAACGGCTTTAAATGAGACAATGGATGACAGAAGATAGTGTTCCTTGATGCTATTTCAAAATGACTTTCTCTTAGAGACATAGCCAATCCTAGGTTTACTCTACAAAGTCAGTGCTATCCCAACAGGGCAGGGGGTCAAGGAGGAGAAAAGGAACCATCTCAAAATGATCCTGGGATGTGACGAGAACAATACCAACTAGTGAGCAAAAATAGCTAAAAAAAGACGGGGCACCTGGCGGCTCAGTCGGTTAAGCATACAACCTCAGCTCAGGTCTTAATCTCACAGCTCATGGGCTCGAGCCCGTGTCGGGCTCTGTGCTGGCAACGTGGAGCCTGCTTGGGATTCTCTCTCACTTCTCACTCTCTCTACCTCTCCCCCACCCATGCTTTCTCACTCTCTCAAAAATAAACTTTAAAAAAAAAAAAGAAAAATGAACAAAGACCGACACAGACACGCAAACAACTAACACGTAAAAGGTGCTCCCCGACAGGAGGTACTGTTGTTTTCACCTGTCGGAGGACAAAAGCTCAGTGTTTGTTGTTTTAATGTTGCCAAGGATGGCCAACACTCGCAGTCTCATCCCTGTTAACGGGGGTATAAACCAGTCCAGCCTATCCAGAGCACACTGAATATCCAACTAACAAATACATAAAGCCTTTTCCCAATAATGTGAAAGTCAATGATTTGCCCACAAGAATATACCAAGACGCAAAATGTTCACTGCGGCATTGTTTGCAATTTCAAAAATGTAGCAACAACCGGAATGCTGACCACGAGCTTGGTTAAGGAAATGCGGGTAGACTACTGCATAGGGTGAGGCGGTCCCCACTCTGCACTCAGGACACAGGGAGGAAGGCAGCATGGAGAACTTCTCATCATCTACGCCACGTGAGGATGACGTCTGAACTACGTTCCTCACGTAAACGAAATATTCCTAAAGAAATACCCTGTTTCTCCTTCAGGAGTTTTAGTTCACTTGTTTTGCGTATTTTGACTTTTCACAAACACCTTTTCAGCAGCTACTGAGATGATCCTAGGCCCCTTCACGTGGACCTACCCCCATAACCCATGATGAGGTCTGGCAGATTCTCCCAGTCTGAACCAACCTCAAAACACCTCTCCTGCAGTCATGGATACGCAGACAGGTGATGCTGACTGGTCGTGAGCACGTCACACGCCGCACACACGGGCCTCTGCACTCACACAGGCAGCCGCGGACCCCAGTGCAGCCAGACATTCAGCTCCAAGCTTCGGTGACAGCCGTGCGGCGCCAGGCCGTGGGGACTGACTGAGACTCCGGTCCTCACACCGGACCGTGCCTCCCCAGGCTGCATTCTGCCCCAGCTGGCCCTGCCCCAGCATCTTGCAGCCACCCTGCCTTCCTCGCTTCTGAGCAAGCAGAGATCATAACTTGGTCAGACCAACATGTGACAGACACAATGCCTGTTTCCATCACTTTGAGAGCGGGTATGTTACTGAGGGCTAAGAAAGTATCCTTCCATGTAAAGTGATTATTTATTTAAGTAATCTCTACACCCAACATGGGACTCAAACTCATGACCCTGAGATCAAGAATCACATGCTCTTCTGACTGAGCCAGCCAGAAGCCCCCAAAAGTATCCTTCCATTTAAACCACCAGTTATGAGGCACCTGGGTGGCTCAGCTGGTTCAGCCATCTGATCCTTGGTTTCGGCTCAGGTCATGATCTCACAGTTTGTGGCTCAAACCGCATGTTGGGCTCTGTGCTGACAGCTCAGAGCCTGGAGCCTGCTTGGGAGTCTCTCTCTCCCTCTCTGCCCCTCCCCCTTCACTCGTGTGTGTGTGTGTGTGTGTGTGTGTGTGTGTGTGTGTGTGTGTGTCTCAAAAAAAAAAACAAAAAAACTTTTAAACCACCCGTGTTATGTGTATATTATGTAATTTTTTAAGTAATTTTAGTGATGCTAAATTTCACATTTAGAATCCTACACTGAACTCCTGACATATTAATCACCTAATGTGGCATGAAACCACACAGGCCTCTAGAAGATAGAGTGTGGACAGGACCTTGAGAAGGGGAGTGTGGATGGGCTCTGGGAGACAGTGTGGATGGGTCCTAGGAGGGAGAGTGTGGATGGTCCCAGGAGGGAGAGTGCGGCTGGGTCCCAGGAGAGAGAGTGCAGACAAGCCCAGGGAGACAGTGTGGAGGGGTCCTGGGAGGGAGAGTGTAGACGGGCCCGGGAGGCAAAGTGTGGATGGGCCCTGGCCCACAGATGTTGTCTGGTCTACACCCGGACTCTCCTCTTCACCACTGAGTGACCCCTGACCGGCTCCTTACTATCCAAGCCTCAGGCTCCTCTTCTGTAGGGAACAGTACACAGTGCCGGGCATGTAGTGATTATTAACCACTCTTACTGCTAACTTGTGGTGGGCCGTGTGGACGGACCTCTGGAAGCCCCTGACCAGGCAAAAGAGTCTGGTGCCGGCTCCTCTAACCCATTCACGTTGGCTCTGGAGCAGTGACACCCACAAGGTCACAGTTCCCTCATGGGAAAACAGCCTGAGGGGGATGTGTCACCACTAAACCATCCACCTAAAGCATTTACAAAAGTTAGTTTCATTTTAATTTTGAATTCCTTTCATTTGAAACTCTCAAGTCCACAGAAAAGTTGGACAAAGTATGAAATGAACATTCAAACCCACCTGCCTGGAGTCACTTGATAGGACTAAAAAGACTGCTTTCATTAGCACACCAACAAGTCTTACGTGTGAATAAAACGACCTTAGTGTACCATACGATGTACTTACCGAATACGCATGACACAGCACGTATTCTAACACCAAAGGTCAGCAGAAACTACGTCACTCATCAAATACACAGCTGAAACCTAGGACTGGCTGCTCAAGTAGAAAGAATAATTATACTTGAGTACTTGTGGTCTCTGCTTTTCAAATGGCAGATATAGGAATAAAATATGCTTGTTCCAAGGGAGGAAGGGCCATATGTGGCAGGAGCCACAGTCTCCCCAAAGGGTGGGAACTGCAGACAGAAATGATCTTTCCAGAGAAGCACAGAAGGCCATCCCAGCACAGAGAAATAAATGACAGATCCTAGAAACTACATCTAATTACTGTTTTTCACACATGAAGTTTTCCATGAGCTTGTTCAAGACGGGAAGACTTGGGGAGCCTGGGTGGCTCAGGCAGTTGGGCATCCGACTCTGGATTTAAGCTCAGGTCATGATCCCAGGGTCGTGGGATAGAGCCCCGCGTCGGGCTCTGTGCTGGGCACAGAGCCTGCTTAGGATTCTCTGTCTCCCTCTGCTCCTCCCCCGCTCATGCTCTCTCTCACACACACACACAGACACACACACACAAGGAGACTCACTCTTTCCTGTTGGCGCTTCACCCTGTACTGTTTGAGCTGTTCTTCGAGCCGTCTCCGAGCCTGAAGTCGGACCTGCTCCTCCTTCTCCAGGGGCAGGGAAGCCTCTGTTGAACCTGCCGTGGAGGAACGACCACTTAGTGACTCGTGACGCATGAGGGCACAGAGGACAAACCAGAACAGTGGCTTGGCTGTTCCCATTCAACTACCAATTAAATATGATTTAGCTCCAAACAACACACAGCCGTCCAGTTTGAAAGAGCTATTTCCAGATGGAGACAATTGTGAGCTTCGGACACCGACCACAGACCAGATGTGCCCGGTCAAAGACTCACCGGTCGAGCACAGGATCTGTGCTCACAGTTCCCTAGAGGCGTCCAGCTGGGAAAACGGACACAGGTCACCCATGGACTTGTAGTAACAAGATAAGTAAATCTGAAGTCGGTGCCAGAGCCGATGTTCTGAGGTTCAGGGACCCTCAGCTCCCACTTGGCTCCAACCACGCTTGTGACTTCACATAGGCGCACACAGAGAGCAGTGCCGATGAAGCGGGGCCCAGGGACGGGGGACATGAGCCACCCTGGCATGTGGCCACGGTCACCAGACATGCCTTCTTCACATGGTTACATCTAGGGACACAATCTGACCCACAGCTTGTCTAAATCCCTACAGCGAGTCATGTTACAGTACAGTTTTGCAAAATCAGAAGGTTCTCATACAAGCAGTACTCAGAGGTTACTCACTAGGGAAAAGCACTGTCACAGGGACGCATTCGGGACTCACCTGAAAGTGAAGGCCACGCAGGTGTCCCTGCGAGGCCTGGGGCTGGTTACCTCAGTTTCCTGACAGAGGCGGCTCCAGGGCAGGGGCCATGCTCAAGGACAGAAAGGGAAATGACAACTTTTGGGGCCAACAACAGATTTTAAAATATCTCAAAACCCCAATCTTTTATTTTGGGTAATAAAAGGGCTGAATAGCAAGCAAAAGGCACAATGGCCCCAGGGTTCCTTCACACACAGCAGACGTGTAGACGTGTACACAGCACGCTGCCACGCGCACAGGCAGGGTCGGCTGCTGCGCTGATGAGAGCAGGAAAATGTCACAATTTAACCACTTTATAGACCGCATCATCTTCAGATGCGGATTCTGAGGAGATCAGCAGCCGTTGTCTTACATAATCCCTCAGACCTGAGCACAGGCCAAGAACATCGCTAGGAACTCATCGAATTACCACTAATGTGTGTGTTCATCACCGAAAAGATCTAGTAGTTTTCACAAGGCTCAGGGGTCCATGTGGGAAACCCCCAGGTGTCTATGGCCTCAAGCAGGGAGCCCCCAAGTCAGCAGACTGAGGGTCGGGTACACACTCACCAAGTGAGCACCTGGCATTAGGGCTCACAAATCCCTACGGTCAAGAATCCACACTTTTATATGGCATCTCTGGACTTTAGTGTTGACAGTTAAAATTTATTTTATTTTAAGTAAGCTCTATGCCCAACGTGGGGCTGGAACTCACAATCCCAAGATCAAGAGTTGCACACTTTGCAGACTGAGTCAGCCAGGCGCCTGCCCTAAATGTACAGAATTTTTATAAAGACGCTGCAGCCCTAGCAGAATAACGCCTGTGGAGAAAAGGGCAAACAATCCAAAAGAAAAATGGGCCAAACAAATCAGCAGACAATTCAGAGAAACGACCGAATGGCCAGCAGGTGAAGAGTGCCCGAATGATCAGGGAAGCGTAAGGAGCACAGCGCCTCCGGGCACAGCCGCCCAGCCAGTGGCGAGAGTGACAGTAGGGCCTGTGCGTGCAGGGGGGGCCACGTCATCTCACGGTCGTCAGCGGCCACGGGCCTCCGCATGACGGAGGTAAAGACGCCCCCACCTCTGACCAGGAATTGCGCTCCAGGGACAGAGCCTACAGAAACTAAAGCGGCCACACCGTGCCCACAGGCGCCAGGGCGCTCTCGCCAGCGCCGGGGGTTCCGGCCGACGAACAGAAGTGGAGGCCCACCGGGCCACGCACGGGGCCCCGACCAGCCTCAAAAGCAAGAACGTGGAGTTGCATCAGACAACCTGGGGCGACCTCCACATAGCACTATGGAAAACACCGGATGCTACAATTGACTCCCTTTGTAAAAAACGATGACCGAAAACACCCGAAACCTGGCTGTTTAGAGGCCCGTGAAGGGTCACGTGAGAATGTGGCTTACTTGGCGGGGAGGGAACGAGGTACTGAAGGGGAAGGAGAGGAAAAACAGCGTGTGTGGTACGATCCCTTTATGTAAAATTATGTATGTCTGTGGAGGAAAAACGCGTTGGAAAGAGGCCTGGACGTTTCTAGGGTTCACAGTCTGCCAGTTTGTGACCTGTTTGCCCCTGGGTCCCCAGGGGTAAGCGCTCATTAAAATGATTCACAGAAGAAAGATTTTGAAGTTTAACTCCCCACTGACTGTCTGCTCACCGTCCAGCATAAGACATGCCGCGCACAGTCCCTCGAGCCCAGACCCTGAGCCACACCCTCAGCGTGACCACGAGGGAACGCCGCTTCTCTCCAAAATGGAGCTGCACGCAACACGCACAACCCACCACAGCGACAGACCGGTGGAGACAGAGGGACGAGCAGCGAGCGTGTCTGGAGGGTGGGGAGCGACGGGGGCGCCGCAGGAGGAAGGGGAGGGCAGGGAGGAGCCGGCGGGAACAGATGCTTACACAGTTGTGTTTCTTGCATAGGAAGACTGAGTCTGAGGGACTGCAAAGCTTCTTTTCTAACACTGCCCTCAGCACCAGTCCCCTGAGACTTCCTTAGGTTGTCATGGAAATCAGCCACACCTGCAGAGGCCTCGGGACCCAGTGGGCTCGTGGCAGGACCAAGAGGCGATGCAGGGTCTGGGAAGAGTGGCGTCGGCCCGTTCTGACAGGTGTCCCCCTTGCCAGGTCCATCCAGGCCTCGCCCTCCATCTGCAGCTCTATGGGCCTCGACACTGGCACCTGCAAGAGAGAGTGTGCTGAGCCATCACAGTGTCAACCACGAGAGGCGGCTGCATTTCGGACATGCGGAGAAGACAGGACAGGAGAGCCTCTAGACGTGCGAGCACGAGCCATCTCCAATGTCCTAGGAGACCGTTCACTCTGGTGGCAGAGCAGGCCGGGCTCTCCTCACGTGGGTGTGGGGATCGGACAGCTGCTCGCCTGCCAGGGCCAGACACCCTCATCCGTGGACCACCCTCACCCTCCGCCCAGTGCTTGTGGAATTTAAGTAGTAATCTTCCTTCTCGTTTAAACAATGAGGGACGCCTGGGGGGCTCAGTCGGTTAACCATCCGACTTTGGCTCAGGTTACGATCTCACGGTTTGTGGGTTTGAGCCCCATGTCGGGCTCTGTGCTGACAGCTCGGAGCCTGGAGCCTGCTTCGGATTCTGTCTCCCCCTCTTTCTCTGCCCCTCCCCTACCCACTCGTTCTCTCTCTCTCTCTCTCTCTCTCTCTCTCTCCAAATAAATAAATAAACTTGAAAAAAATTTTTTTAAACAAGACCAATGAGAAATCTTATGGAAGTCTGCTTTTAAAAAACAGCAAAGGAAAATAAATGCTGAAAACACAGCTGATAATGTTTCTAACAGACACTGGTGACACAGGGCTGATCAGTCACGCCTCACATTTACAAAGGAATAATTCCAAAGTCATTTCAAAGCATAAGTGTATCCTCCAAAACGAGAAATCTAAGGTAAAGACGTAGATTAACTGATCAGAACACTTATGGCAAAGCTGAGCACAGAGTCAGAATCTGAGGACAAAGAGACTGTGCTGTTTGATCAACAGTTGTTAGATAAACACCCAAGTTTAACCAGTGATGACCATACACGCACATAGCAAGCTCAGTTTCACCGCTAACGTTATTACGTGTGGATCTGTCATACACTCACTAAAATCTATTTCCTTGTCAAAAGGAAAAAAAAAAAGGCTTCTTACAATTAAATGATTTTTACCTTCCTTGCCGCCTCACCCTGGTTGGGGAGCCGGTCGGCAGTCAAGAACCAAGATGGCGCCTGGAGGGAGGGAAGGAGGATCCAGGGGTCTCTGGGTGTGGTTCCAAAGGTACCTAAGTGCAGCAAGGCCTCAGCCTCCTATGGGGATCCACATCACTTGGATCCCACGATGTACCCAGTATGAATCCAGGGAACTCCCCCTTACCCAAGCAAATTCAAAATGGGTTTCTGATACTTGAAATGTGAGGCCCAACCAATACAGCTACTCACTGTCATGCCTCCCCAAGAGGAAAAACAGAATACAAATGGGGCACCACAGGCTCAAAGCAACAGTAAAGAGACCGGACCACAATCCTGACCTGACCTCAATTCTTACTCAAACAACCCTTTGGCTCCATGCTGGGTGAGGGGGCAGGGGAGCCTGCATTTCAGATACTAGATTATCATTCTGAGGGGCTTACAGACCTGGAAGAGTCTCTACATCTTCCTGTTTATATGACAAAGTAGTTTTTTTAAGCATTATATTGCACTTTTATTTATTTATTTTTTTAATTTTTTTTTAATGTTTATTTTTGAGAGAGAGAGACAGAGTGTGAGCAGGGGAGCAAGGGAGAGACAGAATCTGAAGCAGGCTCCAGGCTGTGAGCTGTCAGCACAGAGCCCGACGCGGGGCTCGAACTCACAAACTGCGAGATCATGACCGGAGATGCAGTCGGACACCTACCGACCGAGCCACCCAGGCGCCCCTATATTGCACTTTTTAAAAAAATCTAACAGACGGGCACCTGGAGGGTTCAGTCGGTTAAGCATCCGACTTCAGCTCAGGTCACGATCTTTTGGTTTGTGAGTTCAAGCCCCTTGTTGGGCTCTCTGCTGTCAGTGCAGAGCCCACTTTGGATCCTCCGTGCCCCCTCTCTGCCCCTCTCCCATGTTCTCTTTCTCTCTCTCAAAAATAAACAAACATTAAAAAAGAAAAATCTAAAAGGCCAAAAAAAGACCACTGTTCCCAAACACAAGCCAAACTGCAGATAGATAACAAAGATGATGAAACAATAACAAACAAGGGCCACTAGCACTTCCTACTGTGTCTGAGGACCTGTGTACCATTTCTTTCAGCCCTCGTGACCACCCAAGGGTGCAGGAACCAGTAATCTTCCACTTACACGAGAAGAAAGTGAAACGAGATCGAATAAGGCCCTGCTCGAGGGTTCACTGTCTCAGTGACGGATCTAAGAGCCGGCTCCCTGTCTGTCCCACCGTTGGATCCTTGGTCTTGGGCCCCTGCTGTTAGCAGCCTTGCCTGCTGTTGAAGGAGCAGGTGCCCGAACATCATTTTGCAAGAGGAAAATGCAATTTCTCCTAGCGAATGAGTACATCAATACCTACAACTTTGCACTGACACATTGCACTGACCCCCCTAAACAGGAAGGGGCCTCACAACCGAGTAAATTATTCACCCTGTACTTCTGATGAATGAAGAACCCATGAGCTAACCTGCCAATGGGATCCAATAACCTTGGATCACTCCCGGACCATTTGTGTATCCGAAAGGTAGATGCCAGGCAGGTAACACCACAGAACCCTTACGGAGACCGGTGCTGCCGTGTCTGCCGGAGCAGAGAGCGGGGCAGCTATCGGTCTGACAAGCCCGGCACGTGATTTAAAGTTGGCATCAACTAAGAAAAAGCGCTCACAGGATTAGTAAAAACAAACTCTGAACGAAAAGTTCATTACGGTCTGAAGCACCACAGCCTTGTTCCAAAATGCAAGGTGATCCGCCGCCTCCCGTCTAAAGGCAAAGCATCAGCAGCACAGAGTAACCAGCGACTTACACGGGGCGTCAGGGTCAGGTGGCACCAGTGACCCTGGGGGCTCTGGGAGGGCCTCGGGGCGAGCTGGGGTGCCACTGCTGGATCCGGCCGGCACTCTGTCCATGGTCAGGACGGCACAGGCTGGACCGATACTCGGGGGCTGCAAGCGGGCTGCGGGCGGGTTCGGTCTCGGCCATTAGCAGCAGCCCGGAGCTCCTGGGAGGACCCGCACTAGGCCGTCCATTTTGGGAAGACGTCCAGTCTCATAAGTGGCTTGAAATCAAACCCAATAACATCATGATACCTGACAGGAGGGAAAAGAGAAAGAAGGTATCATGAAACCTCATTTGTCAGATTTGAAGTAACAATTGCAAGACTAACACTTGGCTCCCGATTCACATCCATGTAATAAACAGGTTTATTCATTCAACAGATAACTCCTGAGTACCTACAATATGCTAGGTTTGAGGGTAAAGTGCTGACCCACCACACCGGGGCCTGTTCCTGAAGGGAACCAGCTGGCTAATGCCGGCCCGCCAGGGCAGAGCCACTCTGTAACCGGACCTGAACCCCACGTGTAGCCCCTCGCAGGGACAGGCCTTGGGAGGCTGAGGAATTAAGCTACTTGTTTAAATTTAAGAAATCTGAGTTAAATAGCCACGTGTGGCCGGTGACTTCTGCCCTGGACCCGTGGGCCCGAGCACTCACAGGGCAAGCTCCCCTCCGAGGCCTGGCATGGTGGCGAAGTTCACGGAACATGGCAACCCTACGCTGTGTCAGGGGAAGCACAGAGAGATGAGGACGTGGAATCGAGGTCCAGAGAAGGCATCTCGGGGCAGGTGATCAGTTTCGTCCTTCATTTCTGTCAGGATTAGCTTTTAGCCCAACCTGCTAGGCTAAGTTCAAGGGAGCAAAACTTTGCCCCAGGTTTGGCAACTGGTTACCATTTTTGAAGTGTACTGAGGATATTCATAACCTGTTCCTCGTCAGCAGGGAAGGTGTGAGCCACTATCCATTCTGCAGAGATGCTGGCATTTACTCCCTATATGGTAAGTTTCACGTCATCCTACATACTGTTCTGTGTCTCACAAGTTTCAGGACAAAAAGTTACATGACTTCCCTCTGCGGCTTACAAATCCCACACAGACATCTCAGACAAGAGCCTGAGCAGTGGCCCGCACATGGAGGGGCCGGTGCTGACTCAACAGCAGAAGGCAGGTGTGCCTCTCCTGCCACAGTCCTCTCCTGCCGTCCCCCAGGAAGAAGCACCCACTGGTGGTCGACATAGCCTGGCACACCCAGGCATCGAGTGACTAGTGACGGCAGCATCCCCCGTGTAAACCCACGAGTGTCTGGCTAGCAGCTCTAAGAACGCACACGTTCCACTCTGCTGTCTGGCACCTATAGGCCAAAGATGCTATGGCTGAGTAATCGTGTGGTAAGAAGATGAAAAGGTCAGTCTAGCGCCACGTGTAGAACCAGCACGAGGGTTGGACTAGAAAGGACCACTGATAGAATGCGTACCAACCAGCTAACTGAAAAGCGCTGGCTGCCAGTGTGGCTCCGTGGCTCGTTTGTGCACATATTTGAAGACTGAACCAAATTCCGGATCACAGAAATGAAGGGAGCTACTGAGGCTGGCCGATGATCCTGTCTGCAATGAGTTCTCTATGCTGTTTTTGTCTCTACAGTAATCAGTACCCTCTTTCATCCTCAACGACTTCCCAGGGCGGGGGGATAGACACACGAGCTCTTGGAGGCTCCACACCTGTCCCTGCACATCCTACAGGCCCCTCCAAAAATCACTGTTCCACAGGGTCCTGGCTCCATGGCAAATACTGTCCACCAGGCCTTCCCCTGGCTACTGCAGACAGCTGATCCTTAGCTAAGACGCCCACAAAGCCAGGCGAGGCACGTCAGCAAAAGGCCAGCCAGGCCGTCCCCTTCATCACAGGCTCGCCGCTTCAAGAATGGGTACCGACACATACAGTGGAACGTGGGATCAGAGGCCACTGCGCAGGGCACGCTGTATGTGCCGGCCCTCCTCGCAAGTCCCTTAACAGAAGAAAATGTTTGCATTTTGCTTTGCGATGTCTTTGCCCCCGCCCCGTGGGGGCAGGGGCGATGGTGCCTGCGAGGGCAACGATGACAGGTGGGTGCTGCTCAGGCAGAAGCTGGTCCCTCTGCCGTGGGGGCCCCTTCCCCTTGACCACCAGGCAAATCCCCGAGGGCCCTTCCACATCCACCATTAGGCATTGCTCCGAAGTCCTGCGGGGCCTCAGGTAAAGTGCCTGGCCCACTCCCTTCTGCCACCAAGACACCCCGTGTGCAAGCTCACTGCAGAAGGGTGTGTGTGCATCTCCTCCACGCAACAGGAGGCCCGGAAGCAGAAACGACCGCTCCCAGTCGGCCCTTCCCCCTCGAACATCCCCCACTCCGAGTGACGCTCTCTCGACACAGGCTAGTAACTTCAATCTTTGGCCCTGCCAAGTTCCACCCCTTAGCAACCAAGCTAGTGGTTCCAAACAATACAGTGCTTGCATCCTGAGCATCAGCACTGCCTTTTCAAATACAGAACAACTCTGACTATTCCAACTAAAACCCCTCGGAAGCTACCGTTCCAAGGAGACAAAGAATGCCCCTGGGAGAGCAGCAGGTAGTGGCCACACCCCAGATAAGCAACGTCCCCTGGGTAAGAACCCGAGCAGGCAGCTAGCCGGACTTCCCTCATCTGCTGGACACACAACACGGCCCGGCAGAGCAGGGAAGGCACAGGGGCAGCCAAGCAGCTGCTGAGGAAAATGGCCTGAGGCCGTGATGATGCCGGACCCAGGCAAGAGGAGGTCTGCTGAGATGCTCGTTCCACTGATGAAGCAAACACGGAGACGAACGCGCCAGGCTGTCTGAGCCCAGTGCCATCTCGTACTCCACTCACTTAATGCCCTTTATGTGAATTTCTTGCTAAACAAAAAACCCTGCTGAGTCCCAAGAGGTCCTATGCCGCTCCAGAGGTGGACGACGCAGCCCTCCACAGCATGAGACCCTGGGACTGTGACACGTTCTGGCAACTCATAAACATGGCTCCCATGCACACGCAGCTCCTCCTGGAGCCGGACAACACAACTCCCTGAAGGCCCAGAGCAGCCTCCGCTGAAGTGACATCTCCCTGTAGCTAATACGCTGGCATTCTGTGTCTGTCCTCAGGCTCCAGTATACTTTACTTAGCAGGACTCAGTCGGTCAGGGTCTCACTACCTCAGTGCTCACAAAAACAGGGCAGAGAGAAGGGTCAGACTTCTAGGGGCACATCCCAAGGAAGCGGTTATTAGGAACATGAATTCCAATTCGTGATTTTTTTTTTAAGTAGGCTTCACGCCCAGTGTGGAGCCCAACGTGGGGATCAAACGCATGACCTCAGGGTCAAGACCTAAGCTGAGATCAGCAGTCGGATGCCACTTCAGCTCAGGTCATTATCTCAAGGGTGGTGACCTCGAGCTCCATGTCAGACTCTGTGCCGACAGCTCGGAGCCTGGAGTCTGATTTGGATTCTGTGTCTCCCTCTCTCTCTGCCCCTTCCCTGCTTGCTCTCTGTCTCCCTCTCAAAAATAAACAAACATTAAAATATATATATAGGGGGGTGCCTGGGTGGCTCAGTTGGTTAAGCGTCTGACTTAGGCTCAGGTCTAATCTCACGGTTTGTTGAGTTTGAGCCCCGCATCAGGCTCTGTGCTGACAGCTCAGAGCCTGGAGCCTGCTTCGGATTCTGTCTCCTTCTCTCTCTGCTCCTCCCCCGCTCAAGCTCTGTCTCTCTCTCTCTCTCCCCTTCAAAAAATAAATAAAAAAGCATTAAAAAATAAACATTAAAATTTTTTTTTCACATATATATACGTACATACACATACATTTTAACAGCTGGATGCTTAACCGACTGAGCCACCCAGCTGCCCCCCAATTCGTGATTAAAAAAAAATTTTTTTAATATCAGTTTTATCACATTACCATTTTTGACTACCTGCATTCTGCTGTGTTTCCTGGAGGGAAGAGACAGTTATCACAACTTCACAAAATGCTCATAACTCTCAATTCACGCCATCCGCATCAAAGGACTTCATGCCAAGAAAGTCGTCTCAGGCACATATAGGACTTCAACTTCCCATGATTTCAATATACACGCGAACAGCTCCATCTACCCCACCTTATTTGTTTCTACTGGCAATTGGAAACAAACAGCAAGGCCAAAGATAAAACAGGATTTCCTTAAGAAGACAGCATCTAGTTGAGGCCACGCTAGTAACCACAAGTACACAAGTAAACAGGGACTGACACACAAAGTGAAAAGCCGGCAGGCCTCTGTCCCTGTACAGCAATGCCACGTAAAGCGCAGGCTCCAGCATCAGTCCTGACTCCTCCACCCCCGGCTGTAAGGTCATGGGCATGTTTCATAACCACTCTTGGCCAGTTTCCTCATCAGGAACATGATGAGAAACAGAATACAAAGTTTTGCCAGGATTAAATGCAACAAGGCACAGGGTCTGTCCCAGGCCCTCAATAAATGGTAGCTGTTATTATGTGTTATCTTCCCTTCAGTTGTTGCTCGTCAAAATTGATAGTAAAGTCAATTAGAAGATATTCTCACTTAAGAATGCACACTGCTAAAGGCAACTGGCCAAAAAAAAAAAAAAAGAAAGAAAGAAAGAAAAAAAAGAAAAAAAAAGCTACTTTTGAATCTGAGTAATGTCAGATGAGTTTTCTTTTCTTTTCTTGCCATTCGTCGTATGTTAACTGAAAGCTACTTCTCCAGGAAAGGGTTATGCTGGCAATAGTAAAGGAACAATTAAAAAAAAATTTAAATGCATGAGTCACCTGTACATGGTTTACTAGGTCTCAGTAGTTTTCAATCACACTGTCAAGAACCCAAACCTCTTACCATGAACTAAGAAGCCGCATACCATCTGGCTCCTCCCTACACTGCATCCTCCACCCCGCCACTTTCCTCCTTTTTTGTTACGCCCTTGACACACTACTTCTTTACCAAAGTCACTCATCGTCCCTCACGGTCATCACACTGCTGCTCACTCTGCCTGAAACACTCTCATCCCACAGTTTTCCATGACTGGCTGCTGGTCATAGAGGCCTTGGCCCAAAAGTCACCACTCCCCACGGGCCTTCCCACAGACCCACGCCAAGCAACACCCCATACTACTTCTTCATTTACTGTCCCCATCGCTCCACTAGAATGTGAGTTCAGGGAGGGCAGGGATCCCGCACAACTCCACCCACGTGTCCCAGGACCTACAGTCAACAGTGCCTGTCACACGACTCACACTCAGCAACTATCTGTTGGATGAGGCCGAGCTGTTCACCTGCTCCACACTAGTGACCGTGCCTGGCCCGGCTCCTCTAGGAAATACCACTGCAAGGCTGAAGCCCCTCTAGGCACCCAGAAGCTAAATGGAATCGAGGCGGAAGGAGAGGCAAGCAGCTACGCGGACTCTAAACCCAACTCCGCACGAATGCCCCGACCCCGTGTCACGTCTGTCATCCTGGCAGAACTTCTGCAAAAGGCCAGAGGCTGTCACTCTGATGCAGCTGCTGGGCAGCTGTGGGTAGCTCCACTAGATCACGCCCCGTTACGCGCAGACAGCGCTTCCGAACGGCTTGCTGTGCGCCCATCTCCGAAGCCAGTACCGCTAACAGCTGCACAGGCCGGCTTCCAGGCCCCGAGGCTACCAACGGTGAGTTGCAGGACCAACGCGGGGCGGAGCCGCTCCAGGTGGAGCCGCGGTCACCCTCCGCGGCCGCCCAGGCCCCGTCACCCCTCGCCCGCCGCCTGGCCTCCGCCCGACCGTGCCGCGGCCCCCCGGCGCTCCTGCGCCCTTCCCGAGCCGGGCTCCCGGGCCGGGCGCCTCCCCCGCGACCCTCACCCGGCGCTGCGGAAGCCTAGGCGGCCGCCGGCCGGGCTGCTCCGACGGAGACGTGGCCGCGCGAGGGGCGGGGCGCGGCGCAGCGACGGGCTAGGACCCTCCGGAAACAGCCTGTGCGCGCCGCCTCCGTTCCGGAAGACAGACCGTCCCGTACTTGCCAACAGCTGCCCTCGGGCCGGGCTGCCCCGACCGCAGTGTCGGACTCGAGCCCACTCACATCCGACGCGAGGCAGGTTTCAGAAAGTGAGTTTGGGGCTGTCTCCCTTGTGGAAACACACGTTCGGGATTTGCAAGACAACCTCCGACCGGAAGCTAGACAAACGAACTTCCGACGGAAGTGGCGTGGCCAAGACTCCGCTCCCCGCCCTGTCCCGCCCAATCTGTCAGGCTGCGGGCGTGGTCACCCTCACCCCGCCCCGGCCCCGCTGGGGGCGTGGCTAGGAGGCCCAAGGGGGCAAAGGGCCCAGCCGCCAGGTGGGGTGGGCGCTGAGGCTGCTCTCCGCAGAGCCCACGAACGGCGAACCCGCACCTCCCACGCGCAAGTACTTATTTGTCTTTCGGGTGCCAATGCAAGTGACTCCTGCTTTGGAGCCATAGCAATGTCTTACCCGTTCAAAAAAAACATCGTTGGTGTATAAATGAAGGTTTTCTCCTATTCATTCATTCATTCATTCATTCATTCATTCATTCATTTTGCCTCTGGGAAAATTGTTTCAGCACCGTTTATTGAAAAAAAACCCCAAGGGGCGCCTGGGTGGCTCAGTCGGTTAAGCGGCCGACTTCGGCTCAGGTCACCATCTCACACTTCGTGAGTTCGAGCCCCGCGTCGGGCTCTGTGCTGACCGCTCAGAGCCTGGAGCCTGTTTCAGATTCTGTGTCTCCCTCTCTCTCTGACCCTCCCCCGTTCATGCTCTGTCTCTCTCTGTCTCAAAAAAATAAATAAACGTTAAAAATTTAAAAAAAAAAAAAACCCAAAACTTTGTTTCAGCATCGTTTGTTGAAGAAAAAAAAAATCTCTCTCCTCCATTAACTTGCTTTTGCAGGGATGCCTGGGTGGCTCAGTCCGTTAAGTGTCAGGCTTCCGCTCAGGTCATGATCTCATGGTTCATGGGTTTGAGCCCTGCATCCAGTTCTGTGGGACAGCTTAGAGCCTGGAGCCTGTTTCAGATTCTGTGTCTCCCTCTCTCTCTGCCCCTCCACTGCTTGCACTCTGTCTCTCTCTCAAAAATAAATATTTTTTTTAAAACTTGCTTTTGCACACTTGTCAAAAATCAATTAGCTGCTTTTGTGGGTGTTTCTGGGTGCTCTGCTCTTTTCCGTTGATATCTGTTGATCCCTCTGCTTACATGACGGTCTCCACCACTAGTCTTACAGCAAGCCCTGATACTGGGTAGGGGAATCCTCCTGATTTGCTCTTTTTCATGGTTTCTCTAGGTATTTGGGAAATCATACCCTTCCACATAAATTTTAGTATAAACTTGTCTATGTCTATAAAAATCCATCTTGGGAGTTTGATAGGAAATGCATTGAAATTATAGATCAATTTGGGGAGAATTGACATCTTTGCTATGTTTCTTCTTTAAGTAGGCTTCACACCCAATGTGGGGCTTGAAATCACAACCCTAAGATTAAGAGTCACACACTCTACCCACTGAGCCAGCCAGGTTCCCCAGCTGTGGAACTATGTTGAGGCTTTCAATCCATGAACATGGTATATCTCTCTGTTTTTTTAGGTCTTTTCTGATATCTTCCATCAACATTGTGTAATTTTCAGCATACAGCTCCTGTATGTGTTTTGTTAAATTTATGCCGAAGTGCTTAATTTTCTTTGAAGTAATTGTAAATGGTATTGCTTTAAAGTTTAGTTTCGGGGCGCCTGGGTGGCTCAGTCGGTTGGGTGACCGACTTCAGCTCAGGTCACGATCTCGCGGTCCGTGAGTTCGAGCCCCGCGTCGGGCTCTGTGCTGACAGCTCAGAGCCTGGACCCTGTTTCAGATTCTGTGTCTCCCTCTCTCTCTGACCTTCTCCCATTCATGCTCTGTCTCTCTCTGTCTCTAAAATGAATAAACGTTAAAAAAAAATTAAAAAAAAAGTTTAGTTTCCACATGCACATTGTTAGTGTATAGAATGTGATTAAATTCTGTGTGTGTTGATCTTGTATCCTGAGAACTTGCTGAACTCACTTTTTAGTTCTAGGAGGTTTGTTTTTTTTTTTTTCTATAAATTCCTCGGAATCTTATACATAGATCATCATGTCATCTGCAAATGCAAAATTTAACTCAAAATGATCATGGACTTACGTGCAGAAATGTGTGAAACTATAAAACTTTTATAAGAAAACAGAAGAAAAACTTCAGGACTAAGGGCTTGGTGAAGAGTTCTTAGACATGATACCATGAAAGCACAATCCACAAAAGAACAAAAAGAATAAATTGAATTTCACCCAAATTAAAAACATTTGTTTTGAGAAAAATTCCACTAAAAGGATGAAAAAACAAACTACAGATAATTAAAAATATTTTCAAACCATGTATTTGATAAAGGACTGGTACCTAGAATATATTAGAATTCCCAAAACTTTACAAAAAAAATGCAGTTAGAAGGTAGGCCAATATATGAAGCGGCATTTCACCAACAAGGATATATAGATGGTAAATAAACTTGTGAAAGATGTTCAACATCACTAGCCATTATAAAATGCAAATTAAGACCGCCTCAAGACTACACACATCTATCAAAGCGGCTAAAACAAATAGTAGCAGTACCAAATGCTGGCAATGATGTGGAGAAACTACACGCTATACACTATACACTATAATTGCTGGTGGGACTATAAAATGGTACAGACACTCTGTAATACAATTGCCAAGGTTTGGCAATTTTCCTTATAACTTAATTGTGTGACCCAGCAACTGCACTCCTGGATATTTAGCTCAGACAAAGGAAACTTAAGTCCACACAAAAACCTGGACACTATTGTTCACCACAATTTTATTTGTAATCAAAGCTCAAACTGGAGGGGCGCCTGGGTGGCGCAGTCGGTGAAGCGTCCGACTTCAGCCAGGTCACGATCTCACGGTCCGTGAGTTCGAGCCCCGCGTCAGGCTCTGGGCTGATGGCTCGGAGCCTGGAGCCTGTTTCTGATTCTGTGTCTCCCTCTCTCTCTGCCCCTCCCCCGTTCATGCTCTGTCTCTGTCTGTCCCATAAATAAATAAAAACGTTGAAAAAAAATTTAAAAAAAAAAAAAAAGCTCAAACTGGAAACAACCAAAATTCAACCAATCCTACAATGGATAAATGGTTAAACTGTGGTGCATCCAATCATGGGGCCTCTTCCTCAATAAAAAAGGACTACTGACTGATACATTGCAACCACTTAGATGAATCACCAAGGCATCATGCTGAGTGGAAAAAATCTCAAAAGAAGTATACTTTATTACATGCTTTCGCATCCATAACATTTGTGAAATGATAATGATTATAGAGATGGAAAGCAGATTAGTGGTTGCCAAGGAATGGTGGGGGTGGGGGTGGCTAAAGCGAGGCAGGGGAGAGGTCTTTGTGGTGAGAGCAGTTCTGCATCCTGAGGCGTACAAACTTTGGGCTAACATGTTTCCTGGTTTTCAGATTATACTACAGCTATGCAAGGTGCAGCCAATGGGGGAAACTGGAGAAACAAATCAGCAAGTAACATGTAACGACACGAAATGTAAATACAAATGAGCCTATATATAGCTGGCATATCTGCGCAGGGGAAAGAAATGCTAATCTAAGTAAAAAATTTTAAGTTTTATTAAGGTACTGTTTACTTATAATATAATTTACCCATTTTATGTATACAATTCAATTTTTTTTTCAACGTTTATTTATTTTTGGGACAGAGAGAGACAGAGCATGAACGGGCGAGGGGCAGAGAGAGAGGGAGACACAGAATCGGAAACAGGCTCCAGGCTCTGAGCCATCAGCCCAGAGCCCGACGCGGGGCTCGAACTCAAGGACCGCGAGATCGTGACCTGGCTGAAGTCGGACGCTTAACCGACTGCGCCACCCAGGCGCCCCTACAATTCAATTTTTAAGTTTACAGTTACATTTACTAAATTTTATTTTATTTTAACGTTTATTTTTGAGAGAGAGAGAGAGAGAGAGTGCACAAGCAGGGGAGGAGCAGAGAGAGAGAGGGAGACACAGAATCTGAAACAGGCTCCAGGCTCTGAGCTGTCAGCACAGAGCCCGATGCAGGGCTCGAACTCACAAACCATGAGATCATGACCTGAGCCAAAGCTGGACGCTCAACCGACTGAGCCACCCCGGCGCCCCTATTAAATTTTAAATAAAACTGAATTTACTGCAATGCAGTTATAAAACATTTCCATAACCCCCAAAGGATCCCTCTAGTCCATATACATGCAGTTCCCTCCCCCCACCCCCCAATCCTCCTTTCCCTGACAACCACTAACTACTTTCTGTCTCTATGGATTGGCCTATTCTGAGCATTTGATATAAAAAGAATCACACAATATGTGACTTTTGTGACTGCCTTCTCTTTTACTTAGCATAAGGTTTTGAGGTTCATTCATGTTTCAGCATGTATCAGAGCTTTGCTCCTTTTTACGGACGAATACTATCGGACTGTCTGGGTATACCATATTTTGTTATCCAGCCGCCGATGGATACGGTCTAGTGCCTTGAGTGTGCTGGTCAATGTTCTAAGTGTAGGGGTTAGCTGGGGAGGAGAGACAGGATCCCTGCTCCAGCCCAGCTTTATTTGTGTGGGGAGGACCAGCCCTTCAGAGCATAATTCCTGTGAAGGAAACGGTGTGTGTCAGTGGGAGGGGCTGCCATTTAATCAGGTCATTCATTCATTCATTCATTCACTTAATAAGTGGCCTACTGTCTTCCAAGCGCTATTCTAGACACTGTACACAATCCCCGCTCTCACGGGCACTTACGTCCTATCAGAGAACCGGACAACAGAAATACAAGACAGGAAGTGAGGAGTTCAGAAAAGGGCAAGGTGAAGGAACAGTGTGGAGGCATGCTATTTCTAGACGGATGGTTTAGGAAGGCCCCCAGATGAGTTTGAGCAAACACATGAATGAAGGAAGGAGACACGCAGGTCCCCGTGGGAAGTATTTCAGGCGAGGGAACAGCAAGGAGAGCCGCGTGTTCCAAGGTTTCTTTGAGGAAGTCATAGTTGAGCTGAACTTGCATGACAAGGAGGCAGGCATGGAAGGGTCTGGAGAAGAGCTTTCCCCGGAGAGGAATCAGCGCATCCAGAGTGGGAGGGGGTCTGTGATGGGGCTGAGGGAGCAAGCTGCATAGGGTCTGCCAGAGAAGTGGGAAGACACTGGTGGGTTTCAAGCTCACCGTCTTCAGAAGAAGACAAACACATGAGAAAAAATGAGAAGTGCACACACAAGGCTTAACAGAGAGACAGTAAGGAGCGTCCCCCGTGCCTCAGGGAGGATGCCCAGTAAAGTGACGTCTTTGTCTTTGTCCGTGCGCTCAACCACCAGTCTACCAGGCAGCCGGCAACCATGAGATGCTTGCCCACGTCACATGTTTTGGCCAAGTATACAACAGTGAAAAAGACGGGAAGATCCCTGCCCTGGACTCTCGGAGGGGGAGACAGACAGTAAGCAAACGTTTACTTTTCGGTAATGCAGGCACCAGGAAGGACACCCAGCAGGCTGACACCAGAACGGCCGGCCAGAGGGCTGCGTGCGGTGGGGTGTCCAGGGAGCACCCTCTGAGAAGGGCGTCTGAACTGAGGGATGGGAAGGGGTCACCGTCTGTGCTCTGCAGCCAGGGTCACTCTTAGAGGGTCCGGGTATAGGAAGGCCCTGTGGGTGGGGTGGGCAGAAGGGGAGATTTTCTGGGGGTGGGGCGGGGCCACCCAGTGCCAGGGCCTCCTGGGCCACGAGATTGTTATTCTCTGCTGTGTAACAAGCCACCCCAAAACATAGTGGCTTTAAACAACTATATTAGTTCTCACAGTTATACTGGTTGGGTGCAGCGGTGTCCTGGTGTTCTAACAAAAATGACATGACCTTGATTTGTAGCATTTACCAGTTTCCACGGTGTGAATCCTCTCCCAACAGGGCAAATTCCCAGCTACCAACATGAGGTCCACAAACGGGCAGGCGGGCAGGGATGTGCACCATTGCAGAGAACCTACACCATGCAGATACACCGATGCAAACACCCGCAAGAGACACGATGGTCAGGCAGAGGAAATCCACTGGGAAGGGGGGAGTCCTGAGTGCTCATTACCTTTGTTTCTAACATGTCTTATGAATTCCAAACTTGTATGATTTTTAAATGGCTGTGTTTAGGTTACTAGCTCACGACATTGCTGAGGCCAGAACAATTATCTCCTGGGAGCTGGCGAGGCAGCTCTTCTGTAGGTCACTGCGGCTCGTGGTGTGGCTGGCCGCCCTTCAGAATGGAGTCCCCCTTATGCTCCTCTCAACAGCTGGGACAGTGGCTGACAGCAGGAAGGGAATGCACATGGCTTAGCTGTGCTGTGCTTTTGCTAACGCCCAGAGAGGACAGAGCGACACAGGCCCGACTGGGCTAGACTCTAGTGCATCAGGGACCTTGGAATTAATTCTGTAGGGAGCCGTGAATATCAGCACGAGTGTGCCTGGGCTCCTCCATGTGCCCCCCCTCCCAACAAGCTGGCATCTCCAGGGGGAGTAACTGAGACCCACCCAGCCCGATTCCCATTAGGGACAGGCCTGGGCAGGCTGAGGTCTGGCCTGCTGGGTCTAAGCCCCAGAGCTGCTGTCCAGCATCCAGTCCCTCCTGGTGACAAGCCTCGATGCTCCCCTTCCTCTTGCCTGAGGCCACCCCACCTGCCTATGGAGTGCTGACTGCCAGGTGGGCGAGAGGCTCTGGTCTGGCCCACAGTGATTAGGTCAGGGGTGGGTTTCCACTTGAACCAGTGGGGAAGTTCACCCGCTTCTGCTTGCTGGAGGCTGAGGTCTGAGCTGCTGCCATAAACAGAGGGAGATGAGGGTTCCCGCGTGGTGTTCTGTTTCCTGCATCCAGCCACGTTGAAGCCAGATCGATGCTGGGCTTTCTAAATCCGGTCAGCCCCCAATTCATTTTCTCCCTCCAGCCTGGAGGCTGGCTTCCTGCTGCTGGTGTCCCTCACGGCCGTCTGGGTTCAGAGCTGGGCTTCTCGGGGCCTCCTCTCTGCGGGCTGCACGCCAACCCTGTCCACCTCCTCTTTGGTTTGGTCGCTTCCCGGGGTGCAATCTGCCAACATCCCTCTGCTGCTCTCACATCTGGGCCCGTGACTCTGACCCCGTCAGCTCTGCTGGATTCTTGGCTGCACCCAGTAAGGCCTCCACAGGACCAACTCCTCCCCTCACAACTCGGACCCGCAGGCCAGGACAGGCTGCCCCTTGGAGGGTGCACCACAGATGGGGATATGGGCAGAGCTGGCCCCTCTTCTGACGGGGGCACCAAGGCACCAGAGGGACGCAAGTCTGGGGATGGGCTGAGTGAGGCTGTGGGAGGAGGAGGGGGCAGGCAGTAGAGACCCAGCTGGGCCTGCTCCAGGCCGGGGCCAGAGTACCTGGAGACAAGCACATGGGAGTCCCCAGCTGGCCACTCACCCCAAGCAGACTGTGCCAGGACACCCGCAGCCGGGCTCCGGCCCAACTGTGAGCCTGCTGTTGGGCGGGTGGGAAGGTGTGGACGAACAAGAGTCATAAAGACATCATAAATACACGGCCACCCAGGTCTGTAAAACATCCCATAGAGTAACTGCCCTGGTCCCAACCCGCCCCTCCCCCGACGAGTCAGAGCAGGCCAGCTCTGTGCCGACCTCCCGTACTCACTAGGAAGGAGAGGAGCCCAAGCTCCAGCAGGGCCAGCCCTGCACTGCGGACCCAGCAGCCCAATGTGGCAGGTCCCCTCCCCTTCACAAGGAGCCACTATAGACCAAGTGAAGTCACAGCCTCTGCTTAAACCTAGGCTTACAGAGCTGGAATATCCCTAAGGAGCCACATCTTTGTTCTAACTTTGCAGGAGAGAAGGGAGTGATGAGACGTCGCCCTCGGATGTGGAGGGCAGGCCGCGGTCCCGTGCAGGCTGGGCCCAGGACTTAGACACGAAGCCACAGCTTCAACGTGTGACCAGAAGGGTGTCACTTGGGGCTGCTGGATCCAAGAGATCCTACGCCTCTCCCCTTTTCCCAAGTACTCAGACCTGGGCCCCGACCCCGGGTCCCCCACGCCTGCAGGCCTCGTTCCAGCCACCTGGCTCATGTGAGTGAGGCTGCAGGTGCAACTCTCAGGAGCGGGGAGTCAGTAACCAGCGGCGCCGGCAGGCTGTCCCCCATGATGGGAAGGAGCACATCGCAGCCAACACACGGACGAGCGCGTAGGGAGAGAAACAGACACGGCTTGTTTATTAGAATGCGGGAAGGAGGCCTTTTCCACAAACAGCGCTGCTTCTCGGAGTCTGTATCAAGAGCAAGACAACAGTCGAAAATCCTATTCCTGAGAAGAAGCGAAAAGTTACAATTTTGCAAACAAAAATAACAGATGATTTCAACAAACGATAAAAAACTTTTTTTTTTTTTTAACAAAGAACAAAATTTCAAGTATTATTCCAGATGACATGGCAAACCCAATGACGGAGACGAGGTCTCACTGGCAAAGGTCCCTGGCGCTCTCGGGGCAGGGGCCGCTCCAGATGGGCTGGGGCACCCCAGGGCTGAACCGGCCCGGCAGGGAACGGAGAAAGACTTTGGGGCAGCTCAGCAGGGCCTGTGGCTGTGCCCACGGAGTGGGAAGCGGGCACCAGGGCCCTGCTCCACGGCGGCTGAGGGTGGAAACAACCCACCTTATGCCCTCCTGGGACAGGGCCACGCACCTAACACTGGGGATCTAGGGTTAGCGGTTCCGGACATCTGATTTTTTCCTTTTTGTAATAAACAGAAACACATGTTTATTCCTTCAAACACCCTACTATCCCAATTTTAGTCAATTTGTAAATTATATATTACTTGTGCTACAGTTTGTGATAAATCTTACTAAAAGATCAGCACCAAACCTCTTACAAATAGAAACGCCCACGAGTCGTGGCTGTCCCCGAAGCAGGGCTGTGGCTGTGCCCGCAGGCTGTAAGCCTTTGCCCCCTTTCCCTTCAACAACAGGACGTTTCTGACAGACTTTCCTCTTCCTCCCATGAGAGCTTTCTTGAAGAGAGACGTCTGTCTTAGCCACAGTTTTGGGAAAGGTCCAAAGAGCAAACCTGAACGTCGTTGTCTGAGCGCGAGGGGGCGGCTGACAGTGGTTCCTCTGGCTGACGTGCTCTGGTGGCCCCAAGGCCAGAGGAGGGGCTGTTCATGCCACCCCAGGCCTCCCAGGCCACTGGGGTAGGGGGCTCTCGGCAAGAGGGCCTCACGCCACGGAAGAAAAAGCCACGCTACGGTGCCGGACGTAGAGACCCCCAGCTTCCCCCATCCCCGCCGGGGGGCTGTAAAATGCCCTGAAAACGTTTGTATCCGGTATTTTCTGAAACACGCTGTCGCTGACTTCCTCTACCCCCACGCCACCTTGGTGCCTCCTAGATACTCAGTTCTTGAACCTTGTCTGTTCACAGATATGATTGAATTTCCTGCAGGGACAAAAAGTCGAATTACACAAGCCAGCATCAAGAAGCATTCCGATAAGCGACTCTGGAGATCACACGCTGGAGAAGCCTGATGAGAAATTGATCGCACGTGCGGGGTGGCTCACAGCAGCAGGGTCTGATCCATCAAAGATATTAACCCCTAGACAGCCTTCTTGTCCTTCTTAAGGTTTAGAAGTCAGACATTTGATTTTTACTTTTTAAAATTCAAGCACCTTAGGTAACTTTCTTAGGGAAGAGACTCAGAGTTGTGCCTCCTCAGAATCCCCCAGTCACCGAGGGCCACCCCGCAGGGCAGAACCAATAGACTCGCCCAGTGGGTGCCAGAGCCACCACCTCCCTCTTTGTGACAAGCAGGTCACCCCCAGAGTAGGACGCACGTGCCCTAGCTATCCTTATCCCTGTCTTTATTAAGAAAGACTGGCTAGTTACTAGCCAAATCTCTTTCTCTAAAAGGAAACGGTCTCCTGGACTCTGTCTATGCTCAAATACAAAGCCAGGTTTTTATTCCATGGGATCAGTCCTCCAGGGAGCCTTCACTTGGGGCCTTGTCCCCTGCAAGAAGGGCATCCTCTCAGTAACTGTGATTTGAACCACAAGTGACTGGGGATCACAGTAGCCTCAAGAAGCATCAATCCATGAGGTTGATTTATAGGACACCTCACTTACGGTTTGAAAATGCAGACAAACTTACGTCCGCGGACGAACCCGTGTGGCAAAGCGGACGTCACTGGGAGCGGGAAATGCCCAGTGAGAGCCGCCAAGTTAGAGCTATCACAGACATGTGCTCGCGGCACCAAACACAGACTCAGGGCAGCGGCACACGCCCAGGCCGGTGGTTCAGGAAGTTCTCAGTGACCACGGCCACGGATTCACAAAGTACTAACCCTCCAGTGTGTCAGCGGGAACGACAGCTGTGTTCCACAGACACAGAGGTAAACGTCTGCATGCAAACGCTTCACGAGATGAGAACAGAAGAGCAGGGTTTTGAAACAACACTAGGGCTGTATACAAACAGAACTAAATGACTATGTTTACGAGTAAGCAGTTAACTGGTTCGTACAGATCTCTAAAAGCCGTGGCGTCAACTTGGCCAAAACACTTAAAAGAAAAAAACTCGCCTTCCTGTTAGGAAAAAGAGGGTCTGCTTTCTGCAGGAGGCCCATTCTGGCGCCCTCCCCAGCCCTGGGTGCCTGTGCCCCACCCACAGTGTCTCACTCACATTGCGTGGTGGGCCTTCACCTGAGTGCGGCAGTTGCGGCCCCAATAGCAGTCAGGACGGGATGTTACAGCCACTGGGGAGAGAAAAAGTCACGTGTACGTAGTAACACCCGACACTCACAAACTCAGCTAAGCCAACTTAAGTAAAGACCCAAAGAAAGAAACTACAGCTATAGCATTTTGTCACGCTTTATAACTAGTTTCCTTGCCTGTTCCAAGCTTCCAAGGGGGAAAAAAGTTTACCTAAAAACCCACCTTAGGAAATAAAGACTACTACACTTGCCTATAGGTTGTTTTTGTGAATCCTGTTTTAGAAACGTGTGTCGCGGCCCACGGGCCCAGAGCCTGAGCCAACTTGGGGTCGAGGACAGCCTGGGAATAAGCATGGCCGCCAGGCAGCCCATCTGCCCAGTCTTCTCCCTGCTGGTGCAGACACCCACTGAGAACGCAGATGCCCATCTAGACTAGACAGAACCGAGGCAGGGGGTGAGGGGCTTCCTTACCTGGCAACTCGGAAGCAGGAATGTTCTGCCGATACTGGTAGGTCAGCTCTCGGAAGCTTCTCAGGCCACAGCAGTAACAGAGCACAGTGTTCCCTGTGATTCTGTAATCTGGAAGGACACAGCCTCATGTGGGCATGCCAGTCATCAGGCAGCATCATGTTTCCAGAACAGCAGAATAGCTGTGGCCTTGTAAACTAGTGGGAAACCAGTGCACTGATCCGTAAATGGGGTAGAGACAATGGGCCAGACTTTCAGAAAACAAGAACAAAACCAATCTCGATACCAACTTATTTCCTCACAGCAAAATAATTCCACTTGGATAAAAAATTCAAACGCTTTAAAAATCCAAAAAAGTAGGGGTGCCTGGGTGGCTCGGTCAGTTCAGTGTCCAACTCTGGATTTTGGCTCGGTCATGCCATGAATCCAAGCCCCACATGGGGCTCTGTGATGGCGGTGTGGAGCCTGCGTGGGATTCTCTCCACCCCTTCCCCCGCTCAAGCATGCGTTCCCATTCTCTAAGTAAATATATAAGCTTAAAAAAATAGAGCATTTAAAAAAAATTTTTTTTATGTTTATTTTTGAGAGAAAGAGACAGAATGAAAGCAAGGGAGGTGCAGAGAGAGACGGAGACAGAATCCGAAGCAGGCTCCAGGCTCCGAGCTGTCAGCACAGAGCCGGACATGGGGCGCAAACTCACAGACTGCGAGATCATGACCTGAGCCAAAGTCGGACGCTTAACCGGCTGAGCCACCCACGAGCCCCCAAAATAGAGCATTTCTAAAAAAATAGTAACACTAAAAATAAAAATCCAAAAAAGTACTGAGAGGAATGAGTATTATTTTTCTCTTGAGCTATTTATGTCATAAAAACCAAATAGCACACAGGAAAGGATCTGTAAATCTGACTACCTACAATGTAAACACCACAATGGAAACAAATACAACAAAAGCGAGATACTAATAAAATAGTGGAAAACACATTTGCCACACAAGCAACCATATGTTGCACCTTTAAATGACAAAGATATCCTACCAACCCATGCCCTCAAATCCAAATAGACTAACGTAAGTATGGGCCAAGGTCACAGACAAGCCAATGAACCATAAAGCAAAAAGATCTTCAATTCTGCTAATACCCCAACACAGGCAGATAAACCAATGATACATCCCAGTTGCCTTGTCTGTATTTACAGGCGAAGGCAGGGCAGATGGACTCACGAAGATGCTGAGGCACGTTCTTCTGGGAGGGACAGCGAATATGGCAAAGTCTCAACTGTTTGTTCATACCACCGTCCAACAATTTACTTACTTACTGTTTACTTATTTACTCATGTATTTATTTACTTAATTTATCTTGATGGAACAACTTTTCTAGCCTACCATCCTGCAGGCTCAGAGGCTGCAGTGCTTATTCAGACAGTGAAACGGGGAGAATAACCTAAATATCCTATATTAATGATTTGGTTAAATAAACCATGATACAAAATACTATAGAACAAAAATCAAGGTAGGGGCGCCTGGGTGGCTCAGTCGATTGAGCGTCTGACTCTCAATTGCAGCTCAGGTCATGATCCCGTGGTTTCATGAGCTCAAGCCCTGAGCTGGGATTCTTGGGATTCTCATTCTCCCTCTCTCTCTCTCTGCCCCTCCCCAACCTGCACTGTCTCTGTCTCTCTCAAAATAAAGAAACTTGAAAAACAATCCAGGTAAAGAACTTCGCTGACATAGAAAGGGTCTGGGGAATACCACCGAGTGAAGAGCACATGTGGTAGGGTTTCATCTATGAGGACTCTGACCGTGCCCACGTGTGGCGGGTGCACAGGCCATATGGCATCATCACTGGGTCCTCGGGGGTGGGATTCCCTGTGATTTTTGCTTTACCCACCATGCTTCACTCACACGTCTTTCTGGGCCATGCCACCATGGCAGTCCCACCAAGAAGCTAAAGAGAGCTCAGGCCCGCATGTCAGACCGGGCGCCCCCAGGACCGAGGCTGCACAGAACCCGAGACACTCGTGAGCACGTAGCCGCTCAGAAGGATTCCCAGAAGCCTCTGAAGTCTTTCACAATAATTTATGTCTTAGGAAAAAAAGTCATTTGTTGATTTTTCTGCACCCTCCCCGAGTGACTAAAACCACATTTCACAATGTCCCGGGTGCCCCTGGGAGACAGGCCAAGCCTGCACCAACACATCAGTGCAAGGCCTACGAGGACCCTGAGGGCTTGAGAAGCACCGGACCCAGGACCCGAAAGATGCCAAGAGGTGGGGTCACAGTCTCTTCAGCTGTGTGCCTTCCTCCCCCACGGCAGAAAAGAGCCTAGAATGTGTCACGTGGGCTCAAATCCTGAAGTACTGGCGCCTGTCTGCCACCCACCGCCAGGGTGGGTGGAGGGTGAGGGCGTACACGCGGGAAGGCAGCCCGGAGGCTCTCCTCCGTAGTGGAGGCAGAGGGGCCACCGCAAACACACTGCCGCACCAGACAGAGGAAGGCAGGTGCGATGGCGCTTACCAGACAGCAGGAACACTCCCCTCTGCAGAGCCACGAGACTTTCAGTCAACATGTTTTTCCACGTCAAACCCCTGGTTGCCAGGTAATTCTGGGATGGGCAAAGAAGGGAAATCTTAGAAATACTAGCTTGGAGAACAGAAGACTAAAATGACAAGAAAGCAAACGTTTCATGAAAGGCCCTTGAACGCGGGCAAGGCCACGGCACAGGCAGGCTAACCACGGCAGGAATTTGCATCAGGCAGTTGTGAGGCCTTCCAGGACCGCAACACACGAGGACCAGGATGCCCGGGACCCGGCAACACACTCACAAGCTAGTCTGCAAGGGCTCTCTTCCCACACGGCTTTGTCAGAGCCTCAGAAGGAAAGCTAGCTTCCGAAAGCTGAACACACGAGCTACCACATTCTCTCCAAAATCCTGCAGACGCTCCGAGCACAGGAGCGGGGCGACACCCGACCTTGGCCGGGGAGGCTCTAGTGTGGCAACAGCCGCACGACCACACGGTAAGGAAGCTGAGGCTTTGCATCTACACCCTGGCCTCAGCTCTCTTGTGTGGACCTACAAGAGAGCAGCACGTGGACATCTAACCAGAGCACGCGGTGCCAAGGGGCCTGCCATACAGGTCTGGCGTGTGCAACGCTGCATACATGGGAGAGAGGCACAACTCTCACCAAGAGAATGATGTGCACGTTAAACACTGAAATTCTAAGAGCCACGTCAGCTTCAGCTTCCTAAGACGCGAGAAGGACAAAGTCAGAAAAGAGGAAGCCAGAGAGAGGCCCGGGTTCCGGCAAAGGGCCGCCCCGGTCCCCACCCAGACCCCAAAACTCTGCGTGGGGCACACAGGCACCGGAGCCGACACCTGTGGACTCGTGGCGTGATGGGCATGAAGGAAATAACCTCTTGGAAGACAGGAACACATGGGAAAACACCAATGTGGTGAGCTCGGCGGCAGGACTAGTCAGAGCCACTGGGAGAGCTGAAAGCCTCCTGGGGGCCTCTTCTAGGCCTGAGCCCCCACCCGCGCCTGTACGTGAAGTCCCCTACCTTCAGGATGTCCGACTCATAGTGATTATTGCTGAGAACCCCGTCCAGACACCTGTCACCCAGGTCCAGCTCTGCCAAATGGAAGGAAGCAAAGTCACCGTCTTACAATCTATGAAAGTATCGTTCACCGACAGCTAAGATAACCAAATTTCCTTTCTTACGGTCCAGAAAGAATAAAAGCTTCCATTGTAAAATATGGTTTTAAAAAGAGAACAAGTAAAATGACTTCTGACAGCTTTCTCCGTCCCCTGGGCACCTGGTCTGGCACCGTGAGGTCTGAATGCTGCAGCCAGGCGGTGTTTTTGTTGGTGGTGTTCCTCGCACATAAGTAAACCCTCCTGACTGAGCTCAGTATCCCCGTAGCTGTTACTGCCTGGTTTTAAGCTAGCAGAGGGAGACTTCCAAATGTCAAACACAGGGGGCGCCTGGGTGGCTCAGTCTTGGCTCAGGCCAAGATCTCCAGGTTCATGGGATCAAGCCCCATGCTCATGCGGGGCAGAGCCTAGCTGGGATTCTCTCTCTCCCTTCCTCTCTCTGCCCTTTCCCTGCTCTTGTATGCGCACTAAGTAAATAAATAAACATTTAAAAAAATGTCAAACGTGTGTGAGAAGCAGGTCATCAACGGTGGCCCCTCTCAAGTCGGGCCACGCTAGCCCACCAGCACCCTCAAATGCAGCAAGAGGATAGGCAGAGAGCTGAAGTGCCAGCATTACCACAGAACGGGGCCAGGCAGCCGAGACAGCCGGCCCGGGCGCAGCCCCAGTACAGGTGGCAGAAAGGCTGCAGGCAAACGGCACCTGTGGACACAGTACAAGCACCAGTCAGGCCATTTCGGCGAGGAGTAAATTCACATAACCATTAAATAAACGGCAAAGTCCATGTTAACAGCAATCCCAGAGTTGCAAATCACAGCACTGTATTTCATCTATTACATTCAAGAGTGACACGTTATGAAAATATGATGCTCCTGATGCGGCAACAAAGGTCAGAGTCAGCCTCCGGAAGGAGAACCACCCATACATGGAAACTCGATGAATGAAGGGGTGGGTCATCAACTGACAGAAAAAGATGGTCATTCGATGTGGCTGCACACACAACTGAGTACGCAGATGAGGAAACAGACCCACATCTTCACAGCACACCACACACACAGTCAGCAACGCTCTGAAACCTGACCCTAGAAGGACACAGGAGAGGCTCTGCGGTGGGGAGGCCGCTCAGGCAGGCAGCGTCCGTGCACACCCTTACTCACACTGCTGGGGGGCGATGCGGGGGTCTTGCTCACGTTCTGCCCTCCGGTCGGGCATGGGCTGGAAGCAGCAAGTGCAGATGGCATGGCTTCCTTGCAGGGCACACACGTAATCCTGGGCTGCGGAACAGAGAGGATATTCAGGCCGCGCACATTAGGACACAGGCAGAAATAGGAGATTCGATGCACGCCTAGGGACGTGGCTGGAAGGTCCACAAGGAGACAGATCCACAGGAAAACCCAGGGAGAACTCACACCCGTTTTCTGAAACTACAAAACGGTAGTCTGCCATTTTTTTTTTTTTAACGTTTATTTTTGAGACAGAGAGAGACAAAGCATGAACGGGGGAGGGTCAGAGAGGGAGACACAGAATCTAAAATAGGCTCCAGGGTCTGAGCTGTCAGCACAGAGCCCGACGCGGGGCTCGAACTCACGGACCGCGAGATCATGACCTGAGCCGAAGTCGGCCGCTTAACCGACTGAGCCACCCAGGCGCCCCGGTAGTCTGCCATTTAAACGACACATTTGAAATAGAATGAAAAATAAACAAACGTGATACTTCAGTTCAGCAGTTATAGCAAGATTTCAAAGATCACTTGAAGGTTTTCTACCATTTCCTTGGGCCATAAAGCACACGCCATAAAACAATAGAGCAAGTTCTATATTTAATCTCTGTCTCTTCCAAATAAACAGGTGGCAGGCCTGGGGGCCATGACTGGCTGACCTCCACCCCCCCAACAGCTGTGTCCACACAGCTCAGCCACGGCCACTCAATGACCACACGGGAAGCTCTGTCTATGCACGCACACCTGCTATAGGCCCATCCCACTGGGGACTTCCAGTCTGAAAATGACACCGCACCTGCGGAATGGCAGAGTCGGAAGGCAACCAGGCCCCACCCTGCCCATCTGTCCACGGGCCACCCATGGAGAGAGCTGCAGCACCGCGTCAGGGTGCATGGCTCTGAACATGGCTTTGGGTCATGATCCTGAGTCAGTGGCCTCATGACAGGCTCAGGCCCACATCAGCTAAGAAACTGGGCCCTACTGAAGAATGGTCAGGGCCAAAAACATGGATTCCACACGTTCTCTCTCCCTTTCTCAATGGCACCTGAGGACCCACCAGTGGGCAGAGCTCAGGGTGGCTCTGATGACACAACAGCCTGCTGTCGAAAAGAAGCCAGGCTCTCATTGAGGGGCGCATGTAGGGGTCATTCCAGCTTTAGCAAGCAGCCCTGGGGATGCCAAAGCCCAAAGCAGTGGGCTGGGGGTCTGTGTCAGAATGAGGAATGAACCCCCTGGGAGGGCCCAGGAGCAGAGATCCACGAGAGATCAACTTAACTCTCTCTGGTTTCTGAACCCACAACAGAGTACAAGCAGCAACAAGGTAGGAGAGGGTAGGACAAGGGAGGCAGTGACCGGAGCAGGGTGGGAGCGGGGGAGGAGCCAGAAGGAAAAAAAATACGGCAGCGCCCTGGGTGGTCACAGCAGGACAACAGCACGGAAGGCGCGGCGTCTCACCTGTCGTGACGCTGGTGGACGTGGACGGTGCATCCCCAGGAGCCTGTGCTGCCCCTGGCTCACTGCCAGGCCCCGGGCAGGGGAGGGGCTGGCCCGCCTGCCTCCGGTACTCAGGGCACTGTCTGCACACGATGTACGGCTGGCTGCAAGGAAGCACACGGGCACACGGGGTGCGGAGAAGCAGTGAGCTCTGCCCTGGCACACTTGGGGGGCGGCACCAACGGCCCCAGCCCCGATGACCAGAGGAGACCCAGATCCCCAGCCTGGAGGCATCTGTCCGCCCACAGACCTCATCCCTCCTTCACGCCTCAGCTCTGTGTCTGCTGCCGCCCAGCGTGCGTGAAGGGGACAGATGGCACGTCCCCACTGGACACCCGGTCAGTGCTCACGCCGGAGCAGCAGCAGGGAGGGCCCTGTTCCCTGCTACCTGCTGGCTCCCCTTTGCTGTAAGATTTCCAGAGACCCCCCGCCCCCCGCCCCCCCTCCGCGGCTCCTACGGTTCGGAGACGCGTTGTGCCCACCCCGGTTTCCAGCACAGTGTCCCCCGGAGTGTGGCCACTCAGTCCCCACGTTGGGCACGACCCACTCTCACAGGTTTGATGCTGGGCGAGCTGTGAACTACGTCCAGGAGCACACTCAGGCCCATCACCCTAGGCACCTATGAAACGGTGTTAAAGTCTGAACAAAATGTGCCACAGCTGAATGCTGCTGTCGTCCGGGGACTTCCCGGCGGGCCACCCAGCTGTGTGCACTTCAGCTGCGCTTTCCAAACAATGCAGATAGTTAACAAAAAATGAACCCACAGGAAACACACCTACAGACCCTCCCCTCCTCTCAGAGAACGCTGCCCTGAGCCTGTCTCCAACGGCAGGAGCCAACAAGGGAAGAACGGGGAAGATGTGACCAGAAAACAACTAGTGAGAAGCCGCTTGACCTCATTTTGGAACCATATGACCTTCGTCTCAGGCCACACCAACTGTCAACAGGGTTTCCCGACACCCCTCCACAAACCTCAGGGGCCACCACCAGGACCCCTCTGACAGGCATACGATGACAGAGGTGCCAGGCCCAGCAAGGCGCCTTCCCGGTGAGGCTCTCTGAGCTGAAGCACCCTCGCGAGCTAACTGGATGTGCGCTCAGAGCTGTGACCGTAGGGTCTGTCCCGCAGCACTGCCTCTCCAGTCAGAATTCGGGAAACAGCATAGAACCGTATGTACAGCAGGATCCCGTCTTTATGAGGATATTTAAAGTATATCGCCTTTTACTTTGTTAACAAAGGAAATACGAGTGACTACATATAGGAGTTGCCAGAAGGATACACAATAAAATGTTCATACTACAGCGATTTTATTACTTTCTGCTTCACCACTATTTCTAAATTTTACAAAAAGAAACAAAAAGTAATTAATTAGGGGATTTGATTTTTGTCTCTTCGAATGTCATGACCCACCCAAAACACGCACTGTGGACTTCTGAGTCCGCAGACAGCAGCATTCTACAGCAAATAAAACAAGGTCTGCTAGAATCGCATCCTCTTGGCCAGGTGACCGTGGCTTTCCTGCAATAATATCCTCACAAATGACGATACTGCAACTCACACCGTGGGACTCCGGTCACCAGCTGAGCTAGAGGAAGCGTGCCCACAGTAGACAAAGAACACATTAAATCCTGCACCCCGCCGTAGCCAATGCATCGAGGCACCTGAGGAGGTGTCGGCAGGTAACAAGGGACGGGGTATGGCAGTCATTTTCTAACAGACGTCAGTCTAACCACTACCCCGCACACCCTGAACTCACACAGGGCTGTACACCAGTTACATCTCACTAACGTGGGGAGGAAGAAGATAAGCAAGAAAAGAGAATAAATATCGCGTGTATGCCTGAGAAGGGAAAGGGTACTGGAGAAGGCTGGTGGCAAATCCCCCCACCATCAGCAAACTGAGCGGCCGTCCTCAGCCGGCGCCCGCCCTGTCCTCACCATGCCCGAGGCGGGCGCCGTCACTGGCTGACGTCACACATCAGAACGCAGACCACTCACGAGCTGGGCCACTCAGGACAGAGCCGGGACTCGGGCCCCGTGCTGCCTCCAGCTCCCCGCTCCGCTCAGAGCCAGGCACAAGCTCACCTGATGTCCGAGGACTCGCTGTCTGCGTCTGACAGCTCCAGCAGGTCCTCCGAACTGCCCTCCTCATCAGAGAAAGACCTTCTGACTTTGGGCTGCAGCATGTCTTGAGTGATCTTGTTCCTGGCAGCCATGCTCCGCACGTCTTCCTCGCTGCGACTCTTGTCTGGAATTCAAAGGACATGGCTCTGCTGGCCGAGGGGCCCCTGGAGAGACACCCCTCCGTCTCCTGGAGCTGGGCGGGCTCCCCACTTGCCTGGGTGCTGGAGAAGGTACGCCTCCACCAGGTTGTTCAGGATGTGGTTTTTACAGATCCTCTCCACCGGACAGCGGCAGGTGGGGCAGAAGGCGGAGCGCTCCATCCAGCCCGAGTAGCAGGCGGCACAGAAGGTGTGCATGCAGGGCTGCAGGCTGAGGGCACAAGGACAGGTCTTCAGACGCCCCCCACGGAGCACTTGCAGGTGGAGCCACTGTCTGCCAAGCCGTGGCAGCCCCCCGGATGCCAGGGCACACGGGGCATGGCCTGCCTGGAGCCTGAGAGGCAGGGGCCCTAGTTCATGCTGCGTCTTTCCCAGAGGAGGACATGGCCTCACTCGGGCTGAGGGTCGGTTACAAATTAGCCACCCACCAAGCTTACTTGATCCAGCAGAGACTAGAACCCATGCTTCGCGGGGGGGGGGGGGGGGGGGGGGGGGGGCGGGGAGGACACACCCGCCCTGCGTACAGTGCCCACTGGTGGCAGCATCTGCACGCTCCGGTGACTGGGAGTGTCGCCTGCCTTCCATAAGCCAGGTGAGAAACAGTTCCCGTGCAAGAACAGCTTTCACCCTAAACTACTTTAATTTGGTCCTTGTTAATTAAAAGGAACCAGAAGTGACCATCTGTATTCCGAGAGGGACGGTCAAGCAGGCTGTGACTCCAGGAATATGAGGAACCGGGACACCGAACGCCAAAAAGGCCTGCATTTAAGTGGAGACTCGGAAAGGCTCTCATTCTTAAGTCCCCAGAGAAAAGCCGGGAGAGGGCTGTCCCCAAGCCGCTCCTGGGGGCCTCATCTGGGGGCACTCCCTCTGTGCCGACGACGCCCCCTCAAAGCTCAGCACGGTTCTCCCGTTCTGCGTCCAAGGCACGCCAGGCCTCTTGGGTCGGTCGTGATGGGTGCGGACCGAGGCCGCTGTCACCTCGCCTCGCAGGCTCTTCTACAGGCGTAGTTACCACGGCCAGGTTCTCGGCATGGTGGCCACACGAGCGGCACGACGGCAGCGCCCCGAGCCGAGCCGCACCGGATGCGGCCCGGAGGCCTGCTTGCCGGAGGCTGCTCCCCACCCCCGCCGCCACCCCACGACACCCCCGCGGGCCCCCCGCGGCGAGCGTACCTCACGCAGTCGTGCAGCAAGTCCTGGCAGATGATGCACGTGAGTGTCTCCTCCATCTTGTCCGGCTTCACGGCCTCGGGTCTGACGCCCCCGAGGGCGGTGTGGGCGTCGCTACACTGGTCCGCAACCAGCAACTGCAGGCTCAGCTCGGCCTCCCCCTCTGCGAGAAAGGGGCACATGCCCACCATCAACCAAGGAAGAAACAGACACCGGGTCTTTTTTGTTTTAGGAACATCTTAACCTGTGGACAGAAGACACAGCCCTCACTGCTGTGTGTAGTTTATTTATTTTTTTAAGTGTATTTATTTTGAGAGAGAGCATGTGGCTGGGGGAGGGGCAGAAAGACAGGGAGAATCCCAAGACGGGGAGGGAGGGAGAGAGAGAGAGAGAGAGGAGAGGGAGAAGGAGAGCGAGCGAGCGAGCGAGAGGAGAGAGAGAGAGCGCCCCCCACCACTCTCGTTCTCCCCGCCCCCCAAGCAAGCTCTGTGCTCAGAGTGTGGAGCCTGACATGGGACTCAAGCCGAAGAGTGGCGAGATCGTGACCTGAGCCGAAGTTGGACGCAGAACGGACTGAACCACCCAGGCACCCCTGTTTGTATTTTAAAGAAGGCCTAAAGTAAGTCCCAAGTTCCAGTACCCTTAAGTTTTGGTTTAGAAGAACAATGGCATAAAAAGAAGCATTCGGGATACACGGTTAAAAGATTAAGGTGGCCTGTCACACGATATTTGTGTAGAATCATCGTTTTTGTTTAAACAAAAAACATGACTTGTGTATGTCCTGGAAAATATAGACTCTCCGACGTTACCGAGAGCTTTTAACTTCTTTTTTTCCTTTTCTTCTGCTGGTGTTCTATAGTGCTCATAGATTAATTTTTATTTTTAACAAAAGAAATACTTGCACACAATTTACAAAATCAAGTATCAAGAGGGCACCAGCCCTCTGCCCTGGCCTGTCCTCACCTCCAACCTCCCTCCTCTGAGGAAACTACTTTCATGTTTTTGGGTGTTTCTCCTGGCGTGGACCTCCAGGTTTCTGAACTGTAATGCTCTGTTGAGGCTGACTGACTTTAGACACCGTCCATCTCCCGACATCTATTCAGATAGAGAAGGATTCTGCCCCCTGGCCCCATTCACCATATTATCGTAACACAATTGTTAGTTTGGTATATTGTATTTGTTAGTTCCGTGCGTCGTATTTACGTTACTATGCTTAGGTAAATATTCACTGCTGAGCCAAACAGTACACCAAAATTAATTTTTCTTCCTTCTACAATTTTTCATTTTTGCTAGAGTAAAAAAAAGGCCTCATTTGTATACCTACTTTTTTACGTACTGTTGCTGACTTTTTTCAACACCCTCCTCAAGCCAGTCGCTTCAATTTTCCACTCAACACATCCAGTATCCTCGTCTCCTTCCCTGAGGCCGGCCCTCCCTCCCAGAGCCCCCCGGCCTCACTGCTCCAACCGCAGGCTGCTCTCAGGCCTACAGCACAGCCACTGTCCCATTACATGTTCCCAAGTATCTTTTACAATCCTTTTAACTTTGGCTTTTTAAGGGCAGATTTTTCTCCAAGTCACCTTTCTTTTTTCAAATCATTATCACTTTGAGAGAGAGCACGCATGCACAAGCAGGGGCGGGGCGGGGGGACGGAGGACCCAAAGTGGGCTCTGTGCTACCAGCAGGGAGCCCCATGCGGGGCTCGAACCCACCAACCGTGAGTTCATGACCTGAGCCACAGTTGGACACCTAACCGACTAGGCCACCCAGGTACATATTCTTAAAAACCGATAGTCATATCAAGACAGAACTGCAACTCAGAATGCACTACTTCCAGACCATCAGCATGACCAGATAATAAATAGGGTTCAACCCCGATGCTGTCAAAAGGAAAAAAAGGCTCACATTGCCATTTTGAAAATGCGGAGGCATCCGCTTCCACAGAAGGGGAGGCCCCATCAGGAGCAGCTCAACAGCTCTCAAGGGCCAGAGATACACAAAATGGTGAGACTCTGACCTGCTTTCATTCTCTTCGTGACAGGCTCCAAATCCTCTTGGTCCCGGGACCCTGGCAGAGAGAAGGGTGCTCCTTCTCTGTCTGGGAGAGCCGAAGGGAAGCTGGGGATTTCATCATTTGCCACAGACGGACCACATTCTTTTGGGGAGACGCCTGCATCTCTGAAGTCTGTGAGAGGGACAAACAAGACAGGTTTATTTTTTAATTTGAGAGAGAGAGAGAGAGAGAGAGAGAGAGAGAGAGAGAGAGAGAGAACGTCAGCGGGGGAGAGCGGCAGAGGGAGAGACAAAGAATCTCAAGCAGGCTCCATGCTCAGCCCAACACAGGGCTAGATCCCACAACCCTGGGATCTTGACCTGAGTCGAAATCAAGAGCTGGATGCCTAACAGCTGAGCCACGCAGGCGCCCCAATAAGAAAAGTTCTGATTCGTGCAGCCTGGAAGCAGAGGGTACGGCAGGTAAACCACCACAGATTCAAACCAGGCCTAGGTGTTCCAAGATGCCGTATTCTCAGTAATACACAGAAACACTTGACTCACACTTCTGAAGTGCACACGCGCCCACTACTGGGCTCGGGGGAGCTGGGCCAGCAGCACAGCCACTGGGAAAGAAACGCAGAGGTGTCTGTGACCGGGGTGGCGGTGCCGGGGTCAGCTGTGGGACATTTGGTCTAAGACAGGGCCAATCCGTGTGCCAGCGGCCCCATAACATTCCCTGTGCTCTGAGCAGCACTGGCACAGAGGGACACACAGGCCTCTCAGGAGAGGGACACAGCAGGCTTCAGATTACAAGGAGATGGAAGCCAGACAGGGATGCTGCGTGTGAACTATTTCCCAAGGAGTCACGAATTTAAACGAGCCTGGCAGAAAGGTTAAGGAGACTTTCTAATAACCTTTATCTTAATCAAGACCTAGTGTGTAACACCATACTACAGTACATATCCGGTCTATAATACTCAAGTGTTGTTACTTTGAAAAAGAAACTGCCCTACAGCAGCCAAACAAAAGAAGTTAGTAAAATTGTTTGGGGAGCAAATCAGCTCGTACAGCAAAGGGAGAAAAGAGGGAGCTTCCTGGGCTGGCTGCTGGCTCTGGTTCTCACTCCCACCACGGTCTCAAGGACTTTCTATGCTCAGTCGAGCTTCTCACTCCAGAATGAAGATGATGATGATGGTACTCTCCGACAGACAAAGGGTGAGGATTCATCTGAAACTTATGAAATAAGTTGGCACCAAACCTCACATTTAGGAGGCTGGTTATTTTGTTAGTATGTATACACTGAGGCATGCAGATAGAAAAATTTCCCCAACATTACACAATGGGAGGCAAGCTTTCCATCGGATTTGCTTACAGCAAGATTTTGTTTAAACTTTGATTTGTTAATTGCACAATATATAAACACACTGCCCTTTCACGGTGGAATCAACAATTGTATGCATACACAGACACAAGTCACATTTTCTTTATCCATCCATCCATCGAGGGACATTTAGGTTGTTTCCAAGTCTTTGGCCTTTGTGAATAGTCTGCAATGAACATGGGGTGCAGACATCTCTTGGAGACAGTGATTTCAATGCCTCCGGATATATATCCAGGAGTAAGGTTACTGGACCAAATGGTCGTTCTATTTTTAAAATCTTTTTTTGTTTTGTTTTGTTTTGAGAGAGAGCATGCACGAGTAGGGGAGGGGCAAAGAGGGGGTGAGAGAATTTTTGTTTTAATTTTTTTTAATGTTTATTTATTTTTGAGAAAAAGAAAATCAGAGTGCAAGCAGGGGAGAGGAAAAGAGAGAGGGAAACACAGAGTCTGAAGCAGACTCTAGGCTCCGAGCTGTCAGCACAGAGCCTGATGTGGGGTTTGAACCACGAACTGTGAGATCACGACCTGAGCCAAAGTCAGACACTTAACTGACTAAGCCACACAGGCACTCCTAAATTTTTTTAATGGTTGGATTTATTGACTTATTTTTTTAAATTTTTCTTTTACATTTATTTATTTTTGAGAGACAGAGAGAGACAGAGAATGAGCAGGGGAGGGGCAGAGAGAAAGGGAGACACAGAATCAGGAGCAGGCTCCAGGCTCTGAGCTGTCAGCACAGAGCCCGACATGGGGCTCGAGCCCACAAACCACGAGATCGTGACCTGAGCTGAAGTCGGACGCTTAACCGACTGAGCCACCCAGGTGCCCCCAATTGACTTTTTATTTTTAATTATTTTTTAAATGTTTATTTTTGGGGTGCCTGGGTGGCTCAGTCGGTTGGGCACCCGACTTCGGCTCAGGTCATGATCTCACAGGTTGTGGGTTCGAGCCCCGTGTCGGGCTCTGTGCTGACAGCTTGGAGCCTGGAGCCTGCTTTGGGTTCTGTGTCTCCCTCTCTCTCTGCTCTTCTCCTGCTCACGTGCTCTTCAAATGTTTATTTTTGAGAGAGAGAGAGCGGAGGAGGGGCAGAGAGAGAGCGGACAAAGGCTCGGGCAGAGAGGGAGCGGACAGAGGAAAGGAAGCAGGTTCCATGCTGCAAGCATGGAGCCTGATATGGGGCTCGAACCCACGAACCGAGAGATTATGACCCTTAACCGACTGAGACATCCAGGCGCCCCCATTGACTGTTTTTTTTTTTTAATTGTGGTTTTTGCCTTTGTATCACGTATAAAGAAAAATTCCCCCAAATTATATAAATAATCACCTTTGTTTTCATCAGGCACTATTGTGGTTTACATTCAAACCCATCTTGAAGTAGTTTGTTGTAATGGATGAGGGACAAAACTACCTTTATTTTCTTTCAAATGTTAATCACTTCTGCTCATTAAACAACCCAGTTTTGCTCGTGGCTTTGAACTGCCATATTCATTGCTAAATTCTTACACGCTTGGACCGTTATACTTTATTTATCTGCATATTTTTTCTGCGGCCAGTGTCAAATGTTTTTTTAGTCCTTTATTTTTTTTTTTTTTTTTAATTTTTTTTTTCAACGTTTATTTATTTTTGGGACAGAGAGAGACAGAGCATGAACGGGGGGAGGGGCAGAGAGAGAGGGAGACACAGAATCGGAAACAGGCTCCAGGCTCTGAGCCATCAGCCCAGAGCCCGACGCGGGGCTCGAACCCACGGACCGCGAGATCGTGACCTGGCTGAAGTCGGATGCTTAACCGACTGCGCCACCCAGGCGCCCCTAGTCCTTTAATTTTATAACAACATGTTAATGTTACATGGACTTGTTCACATTCATTATTTTGTATTTCTAAAAGTGTCGATGGGTGCCTGGGTGGTTCAGTTGCTTAACTGTCTGACTCTTTTTTTTTTTTTTTAATTTTTTTTCAACGTTTTTTATTTATTTTTGGGACAGAGAGAGACAGAGCATGAATGGGGGAGGGGCAGAGAGAGAGGGAGACACAGAATCGGAAACAGGCTCCAGGCTCTGAGCCATCAGCCCAGAGCCCGACGCGGGGCTCGAACTCACGGACCGCGAGATCGTGACCTGGCTGAAGTCGGACGATTAACCGACTGCGCCACCCAGGCGCCCCTAACTGTCTGACTCTTGATTAGGGCTCAGGTTATGATTTCACAGTTCGTGGGTTCGAACCCCACATTGAGCTCTGCGCACTGACAGTGGGGAGCCTGCTTGGTACTCTCCGTCTCCCTCTCTCTCTGCCACCCCCTGCTCGTGCTCTATCAAAATAAATAAACAAACATGAAAAAAATGTTAATTATAGGTTACTCTAGATGAGTCTTGAAAACATGATGCTCAGTGAAAACAGAAGACACAAAAGGCCACAGAGTATAGGATTCCAATTCTTACTACTTAAAAAAAAATTTTTTTTTTAATTTTTTTTTTCAACGTTTATTTATTTTTGGGACAGAGAGAGACAGAGCATGAACGGGCGAGGGGCAGAGAGAGAGGGAGACACAGAATCGGAAACAGGTTCCAGGCTCTGAGCCATCAGCCCAGAGCCCGACGCGGGGCTCGAACTCACAGACCGCGAGATCGTGACCTGGCTGAAGTCTGACGCTTAACCGACTGCGCCACCCAGGCGCCCCTACTTAAAAAATTTTTTAATGTTTATTCATTTCTGAGACAGAGCTCGAGTAGGGGAGGGGCAGAGAGAGGGAGACACAGAATCTGAAGCAGGCTGCAGGCTCTGAGCTGCCAGCACAGAGCCCGACGTGGGGCTCCAACTCACAAACCGTGAGATCATGGCCTGAGCTAAGTCGGATGCTTAACCGACTTGAGCCACCTAGGCGCCCCCCCCCCCATGATTCCGATTCTATGAAATGTCCAGAACAGGCAAAACCACAGAGACAGAATGCAGATCAGTGGTTGCCGAGGGAGACCAGTGACTGTTTATGATATGATATGTTCTGGAATCACACAGCAGTATGAATATAGTAAAAACCCCTGAAGTGTACACTTCGCCCGGGGGATTTTTATGGCAGGTGAGCTATATCCCAGTAAAACTATAAAAATCCCAGGAAATCTCCGACCTTCAGCATTTCTACCGGGGGTGGAAGAAAACAATATTTACTAGTACAGAAATCCTGCTGAGAGCCCGATGCCTGATGTCACCTCTGACTTCCTTAGTGGCTTATGTAACAACACAAGTCAGAGTCAGTGACTGAAGAGCAACGCAGCTACCACTCTGAGACCCCCATCTCACCAGGGCTGAAGGGAGGCGCTTGCCCCGCAGAGGTGGGCTCCGTGGAAGAGGTAGAGGCCGTGGGGAAGAGGTCCGAGGTCGACGTCGATGGCTGTGGTTCCTCAAAGCACGCCTGAGTGGTGGGCGATGACGGCAGGACCTGGGGATCGTCACCTTGCCCTGCACCTGAGGTATCTTTGGTCACGTGGAACACATTCTCTTTATTAGCTTCTGTGAGCACAACAGGAGCAGAAGGAGTGTAGAGTCAGGGCTCAGGAGGAGCACCACTACCTCAGGCAGGACTTTCCAGCAGATGAAAAGGCTTTGCCAGTAAGAATCAGCAGCCCTTACCACGCACCCACTCCTCTGTCACAGTCTCACTTACCAAAGGGGTCTTGTGTGATGCCTTGCTTTTCATGCAGAGACTCGTAGAGGTATGCCACGTCTGAAATGAAACCAAGCAGATCAGAACAGTGTCCTCACGTACCAGCAGGGCTCCTTCCCTCTTCTCCTTTCTGTCACTTCGGTCCCTTTGTCGTTGTTGACTATGTTGACTTACCAGCTACTGACAACACTACCCAGTTTAAGGAATTTCAAAATAAGCGAACCAAAGCATCTTCACCAACTTTAAAATAAATAAGCCTCCGGGAAAAAACGTCCTGAGCCAGAAGGCAGACGCAGGGAAGAGAAAACGATGAGTAGATAATGAATCTGTGCTTTGCCGGTCATTTCAAACCACCGGAAGGAGAAGACACAAGGCCCTGCCACGGGGCCAGGGGCTGGCCTTGACAATGCCACAGACAGCCTGAGCGTATCTGCCTCCTCCTGCCAGTTTGGGAGTAACCTTCCAAAAACTCTCCCAACTCTCCTTGTCCTGTTTCGTTCTTCTTCCCCAAACATAGACACTCAGATCTGGGAAAGCCTGAAGGGGATGGTCAGGCCTCTGTTGTCTCCTGTAAGGTCTCCAAAAGCAGTCATGAGTGGCCTTCGGCCCCTTATTCTAGGTCTTCCTCCCCACAACTCAGGTTATCTTCTGCTATGTAACCCAGCCCATCCCTGTTCACTTCTCCTTGCCATTTTGAAATGCAAGACTCATGAGCATTGTGGTATTTGTGAAGAATGGCCGGGGCTCACAGTGCAAGGTCAACACTCCCACTCTTCAACAGGACTCGCACCAAGAATCTACATAAAGGGGAGCCCGGGTGGCTCAGGCAGCTGAGCGTCCTACTTCAGCTCAGGTCATGATCTCACGGTTCATGGGTTCGAGCCCCACGCCGGGTTCTGTGCTGACAGCTCAGAGCCTGGAGCCTGCTTCACATCCTGTGCCTCCCTCTCTCTCTGCCCCTTCCCTGCTTGTGCTCTCTCTCAAAAATAAATAAACCTTAAAAAAAAAAAAAAAAAAAAGAGTCTCCATAAAGAACAAAGAAAATGTAGCTAACATTAACAGTCTGAAGGGAAATACCTGCTTCAGCAGACTCACTTTCACGAAGATTTCCAGCTGTGACCAGACTTCCCCACCATACACCACCCGAGGCCCACCCTGTACATTCCCTCTCTTACTGTATTCTGGCTCATTCTTCCTATACACCAAGTAGATGACATCCCCAGTCTGCAAAGGACAAGTCTGCTTCTTAACAACCTTCAGCTTGTTAATTACTGTTCCATTGGTGCTGCAGAGACAACAAAAATGCAATTTATCCTACTTACAATAACTTGGGAGTTAAAATTTTCTTTTTCTACCACCACTTAGAAAGAAGTTCAATATTACGCCTTCGAAAATGTAAAATACTCCCAAGAATGACGTAAACGTAACGAGGCACATGTGCAAGTGCCACCCTACAGTTCTCCTGAGAGAAAGCTTGCCTGCTGCCCCCTTACTGACAGCCTGACCGTGCTTCAACATTTCTGCTTGTCCAACAGCACATCGTCTGTCCTCCGCCGGCCTCTGGAGGACCCTGGACTTCTACCAGCAGCTCCGATTTCCAGCTTCCCCCCGCTTCTGCACTTAGCTCTGTCCACTCATCTACCCTTCCCTCCCAGCAGGCCAGCTCATCCCTCAGATGGGCACTGACACCCTTAAAAGATGGGTTCTGAGCAGAAGCAAATGAATTCGAGGCTCTGGGCTGGAAGATGGTGTGGTCCCTCGGTCGGGAGGTCACTCCAGTCCGTCAGGGACCACACCACCAGGTGGAAGAGGCGGGGGCTGCAGAGGGCACAGGCGGGAGCCTAAGTCAGACGGGACTGGAAGGGCTTCCCTGAGGAGAAACCCGAGTAGAGACCCAACAGAAAATCACAAGTGGACGAACAGTGTACGAGACAAGAACAAAAGTCAGCAACTAAACAAACTGACCCAGCTTCAGGCATTCGAACCACCCATGTCTTAACTCTATGGTTTCACACCTAAGGCCTCCGGTGGTGAAGAGGCTTTATTTTTACATCCGAGCAGACTTCTACTCCTTCAGTGTTCTGGAAAGGGCCAGAAAGTAAGCAGTTCAGGCTGTACGGTGACACGGTCTCTGTCCCAACTCCTGGGCTCTGCCGCTGACACACGAGAGCAGCCGCACACAGGATGTAGTCGAGAGAGCAGCCGTGTCCCCGCGAAACCTCACGTACAAACACTGGTGGTGCCGCCACAGCCAGCCAGAGCCTGTGCTGCCAGGGCCCTCCGCACTCCACTCTCGTGCTCTTTGTAACCACAGGAGCCCGACTTTGCTCTTCTGCTCAAACCCCCGATGACCTGTCACTGCTCTCGAGCTGAAGTCCAGGCTCCCTAGTGTGAACACCAGGGCCTTCCCGCTCCGGTCTAACTTCCCTGCCTTCCCACTCACTGCTCCTCGGCACACAGGGCCTGCTCGCGCCTCGGGGCCTCTGCACCTGCAGTTCCTGCTGCCCGTGTGAAGAATGGACACCCTCTCCCCTCCAGGCACCTCAGCCAAGGAACGCAGGAGCCTCTAGAAGCTGGAAAAGCCGGGGAACGGATTCTCCCCTAGAGCCTCCAGAAGGAGCCGGCCCTGCTGACACCTTGATTTGGTTAATCCAATGAGACCTGGGTGAGACTTTGTACATTCAGCACTAGAAGGTCGTAGCTTTGCGTGCTTTGAAGCCACTGAGTTTGTGGTAATTTGTTACAAGAGCCCCAAGAAGCCAATATAGTCATACAGCCAGCATTGGAAAGCCAGGATCTGCTGCCTGAGGACAACTCTAGAACCAGTGCTACGTTATCCTACGTTGGGCTGGGAAATAAGGAACTTGATCTGCTACGTACCAGAATAGGAAAGGAGCATCAGTTCATCCTCATAAACCTAATTTCTAGTCTTTCATCCCTAACGTTGTAGTTACCAAACAATCTCGTAGCACTTGACCTTCACAAAAACAAAAATTCATCTGGTTGGAAAAGGCATATTCTCAACGTACTGCTGGAAGGCCATCTGCTACTTGTCCTGGGTTTAAAATAGGCACATTCTAACACAGCGTTCCTTCCTATGAATTTATCCCAAGAAAATAATCAGACATGAACGCAAAGCGTTTTGGAAGAGAAGAGTCGCAGCGTTGTTTATAATAAGAAAAAGTCAAAATAATAAATCTCCACCAATAAAGGAACTGACAGGTAAGTTATTACAAAATAATAATGAAATAGACAAGATAAATCTAGATGTACCAAATGTAAGCTCGCCATAAATAAAAGTGAAAAAAAAAAAAAAGGATACAACGTACATAGTAAAACCTCCTTAATACAAAATAAACACGTACGAATTTCTAGTGGGCTAGTAGGATTTGGCAAAGCTTTTCACTTTTACCTACTCCTTATGTTGTGTAACAATTTTTTAAAAAGAAAAGGTTTTTTTGATTTGGAGGAAAAAAGTCTAATTCGAATAGGTTTGCAACTAGAAGGTTATCACTGCCTTTTAAGTCCTTTTTCAGAGATATTTTTGCTTTAATTTGAATATATTCAAGAAGCATCATAGACATGAAACAGTTACTGGAAACCAGAAAATATATTTCCTAATAACCTGGAAACTAGCGAACTACTGTGTTAACAGAAAATGATCCCTTGTTTCTTCTCTGTAGCCACCGGCTTCAAGACAAGAAAGAGATTACCTGGTATCTTCCAGCGACACCTGACCAGATTTTTCATCCACGATAATTTTACAGTGATCTCCAGAGACCAGTTTATTGCCAGGGAATGAAAGATCACAACCTAAAACAGAGAGGGATACATTGGATGTGACCGTGGGGACTGTGCACAAAAGTGCCCTTTGCTTAATCAAAGCACGTGGTTGAAAATCAGGACCCATGGTAAATGCACGGTGGGAGACAACCTAATCAAGTAAGATAGGAAGCAATTTTTTAAAAAGCATTTATGTATTAATCCAAAGTAAAGAGACAGGGACTGTCTTGAACCTTTCTGACTCCCCATTACCTAGAGGATACCCCCATCAACACCTCTGGCTTCTTGGTGACAATTTTACAACATGCACATATGTGCAGCTACCCTGATAAAAGCAGAAGTTTAAAAAAACTAAGGGGCTTAGTTAAGTAATTCTTCATCTTAAGTCAGTCCTTAATTTCTTTTCCGTGTAATCTAAGGTTTCATAAATCATCACAAAATTGAAGCGAGGACCAAGACTCAGAAAACATGACTGAGCAAATTACAGACACATGAACACGCTTGAGAAAATTTAAAACAGAAGGTGGATGCATCTACACACAATGATCTGAATACAGTCATTATATCCTCATTAAATGCAAGGGGGAAATCCTTCAATACTGTGTTCTCTCCTAAAACCAGAGAAATAAAAGTTTTCAGGAGTTTTTACTATCTAATCGTGAATTTGCTTATGAGACATTTATACTATAGCTACTAAGGTTTATAGCTTTATTTTTAATAAGTAAAAACGGGAAGCAATATAAGTAAGTGTCCATCAACTGGTGGTGAATTAAAAAACAAACTGTGGGGGGCGCCTGGGTGGCGCAGTCGGTTAAGCGTCCGACTTCAACCAGGTCACGATTCATGGTCCGTGAGTTCGAGCCCTGCGTCGGGCTCTGGGCTGATGGCTCAGAGCCTGGAGCCTGTTTCCGATTCTGTGTCTCCCTCTCTCTCTGCCCCTCGCCCGTTCATGCTCTGTCTCTCTCTGTCCCAAAAATAAATAAACGTTGAAAAAAAAAAATTTTTTTTTTTTTAAATAAAAAAAACAAACTGTGGGGAAAAAAACAAACTGTGGTACATCCAAACAGTGGACTACTACACAGCATCAAACAGAAATACATTACTGAAACACAAAACAGCCTAAAATGAATCTCAAAAGGATTATGTCAGAGAAAAGAAGCCATACACAGACTATGGTGGAATATTGTATGATTCCACTTAGGTGACATTCTGGAAAGGCAGAATGACAGGGATAGAAATTAGACAGATGGCTGCTAGAGCTAGGGGTGAGAGGAGGGGGCTGATCCAAAGGACCACCAGGGAACTTTCTGGGGTGATGGAAATGTTCTGCACCGGACTGCAGTGGTGATTCCATTTCTCAACACTCAACACCTATAACGGGATGAATTTTACCATATGTGAACTACACCTCCCTAAACCTCAAGTAGTAGAAATCTTCTTTGCACGTTTTATATTATGGGAAGTGCTTTGCTACATTTACCCAGGGTCAATTTCCCCTATGCTCAGGATCTTCCCAGTATACTGGGCACAAGAAGCAGGGCAGTTTCTTTGCAGCCCCAGACCTAGCCCTAGTGACCGTGCCACTGGGATGGGATTTTAACAAGCTTCTCCACACCAAGAACATGAGCTTTCTAATTTGGATCCAAGATACTCGTGCTAAGTTCTATTCTTGGCATCTGCCCTGTATGTCATTCACTTGGTTAAATCTGTCACATGGCTGGTGCACACTGCTCCCACTCCCCGAGGATGGGGAGCTCCCTGGGAAACACAGGTCAACTCAGCTCTGCCTTTATCCTCGGAATAATGCCTTATATATAGCAGGCACACTACTGTTTTAAAATAAGTATAACCACGTTCTACAACTCTTAAGGAATGTTTGTGTCTCCCCCAAATTCCCATGTTAAAGGCCTGAACCCCAATATGACTGTAAGGACAGGGCCTGTAAGGAAGAATAAAGGTTAAATGAAATCACTAGGACTGATGCCCTTATAAGAGAAGGAAGTGGAAGAGACACCAACGTTGTGTGTGGCCTGTGAGGATGAGGAAGTCTACAATCCAGGACAAAGACTCAGCAAGAAGCAAATTGACTAGCACCTTAATCTTGGACTTCTTGCACTTAACGACTGTGAAAAATAAATTTCTGTTCCTTAAGCTTCCTGGTCTGTAGTGTTTTGTTATAGCAGCCTGAGCAGACCAACAGGGCAACTTCTATTTCCCCGGAGAGCTCAATACATTCACCAAAAGGTCTTCCTTTTAAGATTAATTCAACAACCCCTTTTTGCTCCTCGTATTAACATGTAAAATGATATATAATACTGTGTTGTAATAACAATGGTTAATGTTATTTGCTAACTCTAAGCCAGGCTCCTTTAAGCATTTCCCACATTTGATCTCAATTATCCTTCAGGAACTCTAGGAAGGATGTACAAAGGAGGTACAAAGTCCTTAGTCCAGACCAAAGAAGCTCTTCACCAAATTTCCTATTACCTCAATTAAAAGCAATTAGGGACGCCTGGGTGGCTCAGCTCATGATCTCACAGTTCGTGAGTTCGAGCCCCACATCGGGCTCTGTGCTGACAGCTGGGAGCCTGGAGCCTACTTCAGATTCTGTGTCTCCCTCTCTCTCTAGCTCTTTCTCTCTCTCTCTCTCTCTCTCTCTCTCTCTCTCTCTCTCTCTCTCAAAAATAAATAAACATTTAAAAAAAATTTTTTTAAAAGCAATTAATGCATTTTCTAAAACTTTCCAAGGACATGTAAATACATTCAAAATTGTAAACAAAACAAAAAAAACCTCTAATTTGATATTGGGATTTAAGACTACCAAAACAACAACAACAAAACCAGGTGCAGGTACATCATTAGGGGTAAAATAAAACCAAAACATAATTGCTTTTATTTTATTCTATTATCCTCATCTTATTTTTTTATCATAGTACTTAGCCTTTTTTTAGTATATGTGCTGCTGAAGCGAGCACTACTTAGCCTTTTTTTAATTCCAGTATAGTTAACCTAGAAAAAAATACTTGCTTTTCAACAAACTTTCACATTCTCCCTTTTTTACAATATAAAGTCAGAAACAAAAAAATAGACTCTTAACCACTGCTGGTAACCAGAGGGGCAGTGGGTGGGGGCTGGGGGAACTAGGTGATGGGGATCGAGGAACCCACTTCCGGTGATGAGCACTGAGTAACGTACAAAATCGTTGGATCACTATATTTTACACCTGAAACTAAACATCCTATGCCAACTGCACTGGAATTAAAAAAAAAATTAAAAATATACAAAATCATAGAGATGATTTCTTAACTTTCAGACAAAATACATTTTGTTGACTGGACCAGTGCACTTCTCTCCCTGTAGGAAAGCTACAAGGGATGGCCACTTAGGAGTTTAGAGGCAGTTAAGAGTGGAGGGTGACCACCCTTTCCCACCTAGCTGCCAGACTTTGTCCGTCCCAGCGTCCCAGGCTCATTCAATCAACGAATATTTGAGCAGCTCTGTTCTATGAACTGGGACTTGAGATGGTTTTCAATGTAGCCACCTACAGGCTATAAATTTCCCCCTGAGCACTGCTTCGGCTGCATCCTGTAAATTTTGGCAGATTACACTTTCATTTTCATTCATTTCAAGGTATTTTCTAATTTCCCTTGTGATTTCTTTTGGGGCCCATTGGTTGTTTACGTGTGTTGTTTAATTTCCACACTGAATTTTGCAATGTTCTGTTACTGACTTCAATCTCATCCCATGGAGGTCGGAGAAGATGCTTCCTGCAGTCATGAACTTGAGAAGACTGCATTCTAATACCCGGGGCGGCTTAAGTCAATGCACCTACTCCATAAAGTTGTAATGAGAATTAAATAATCTGCAGGAGGCACTGAGAAGTGACCCGGCGGAACGATAAGTGAATAAACTGCAGCTCTCACAGGAAAAACTAGAGAGCACAGTGGGCCCCGCCCAGGGGCCTCCCACCGCCTGGGGAACAGTCTCGCCCGGCTCCCGGCCCCCGGCCCCGGTTCTCCCCCCCCACCCCCGGTCCGCACCTCTTCTCCGCCCGATGGTCCACTCGGGTTTCCTCAGGAGCACGTGCGGCTCGCCCTCGCCGGCGCCCAAGCGGAGGAGTCTCCCCCACGGCTGCTGCTGCGGCGGCTGCGGGCCTTCCCCGGGCTGCTCCATCGGATTCACATCTGACGAGACCCGGAAGCGCGGGTGAGGCTCTCGGACCGCGAAAGCGGGGGCTGCGGCCCCGCCGCTCCGCCCCGCGGCCCTCCCGGCCTCGGCGCCCACGCCACGCCGCCGCCG